>NW_025534366.1:0-130000 GCF_020615455.1 Coregonus clupeaformis | reverse complement strand
TGCAGATACAGAGGGAGAGAGAGAGAGAGAGAGGGAGAGAGAGAGAGAGGGGGAGAGAAAGGGGGAGGGAGAGGGAGAGAGAGAGAGAGAGAGAGATTGAGAGAGAGAGAGAGAGAGAGAGAGAGAGAGAGAGAGAGAGAGAAGCAAGTCTGAATCCTTGACTAAAGACAACCAGTGAGGGACCAGGAAGTGTAACAAGGAGTCAGTTGTACCCCATCTACAGAGCTCTGATTAGCAGGCTGGGTCACCCTCTACGGAGGAGACTTCTGGAAGTCAGTGGAGGGGAACCAGATATGCCGGTGGTGCAGGATATGTCAGTGCACCATGGAGGACCACAGAGGCAGACTCCAGAGTGTGTCCCCCCCCAAGGTGTTGTTTCACTCCATTGAGCGGATCCTGAGGAGAGTGCCGTGTCTGGAGGGGGAGGAGAGGGGGAGAGGAGGAGAGGAGGAGAGAGGGAGCATGGCGGGAGAGACGGGGTCTGTGTGTGTGAAGACCAGCGCTGAGCAAGAGCCTAAAGTCAACAGATGCCCAGGTGTGTTTAGTCAGTGGTTCCAACGGCTCAGTGTGTTGGAGCATGCTGTGGATTTGATTAACTGTATCAAAGTATCTGCTATATGACCCTATTAGTAGCAGTGGAAAACGTTATAAACTGCATATCAATGAAGGAAGATCAATAGATAAGGACATTATATATTCAATAGTGTAGATTGTGTTTCTTGTGATATAGCCTTCTAAACTGTAGAGTTTAACTCAGAGGATGGAAACAGAGTAAGTAAATGTAATTGTAACAGTATTGAATGAGGAACGAGTGCTTGATATTTTATTTGAAGAAGGTTTAAGTTTGTTCTGGCTAAGTGTTTCTATCCTCTCAGGTGTACTAAAGCTCAGCTACTGCAGAGCCAAGAGTCAGAGGTTGTTTTATGGTTTCGTGCTTTTTTCTACCCTTTTGAATGTGGTGCTTTGATGTTGATTTTCAAAAACGTCTCGTTAGTGGTTCATAAACGCTCAACACTCCATCTTTTCTAAAAGCTGCTCAGGGAATTGGATTACTTCAAATTCCATTCTGGAAGAAAATGAAAAACCGACAATAAACAAAACAATCATGATCAAAAATACACTTGAAACATGGTAATGGGAATAACTGTATAGCTATGGGTTGTTTTAACCTTTTCTTAAGGAAAAACCATTTTCTGCAAGTATGTTACCCCCTATACATTTAGTGCACAAATAATAACTTATTTTCTGTCATAACAGTTTCTGTAACTGTCAAGGTCTAATTGTATTGTATTGTATTTGGATAGTTACCTGTAAATAGATTTAAAGTGCCATATTAAGCTAAATGGCCAAACACATTTACAGAGTTTGCCAAATATCTGCTTTCCATTTAGAAAGCAATAAATTGTGTGTGTGTGTGTGTGTTTTGTTTGGAGTAGTGTCGCGGAGCAGCGGTCGGCGGGTACGAACCACATTCACCTCAGCCCAACTAGAGGTGCTAGAGAAGACCTTCCAGGAGAGCCAATACCCTGACATATATACCAGAGAACTACTGGCTTCCCAAACACAGTTGTCAGAGGTACGAGTACAGGTAGGTACTGTGTGTGTGTGTGTGTGTGTGTGTGTGTGTGTGTGTGTGTGTGTGTTTTGCGTAAGTGCGTGTGCATGCATTTCTATGTGTTTGGTTGGTTTCCTGATGGAAATGTCTGCTGTGTGTTGTCATCCTGACCCAGATATGGTTCCAGAACCGCCGGGCCAAGTGTAGGAAGACTGGAGCTCTGGGAAAGAGCAGAGGATTGGTCGAACTCTCAGACACCGACCAACAGCCTGAGAGGATGGTGCCGCTTCCTCCCCTGATTGGATCCCTCCAAACTAGGCCACACCCACTACAGCACAGGCTCTTCCTCTACAAGCTATCCTACCATCCCATTGGTGTTTACCAGCACTTCCTGCCCAAGCTCCACCCTGCCCTGGTACCCTACTCGGAGCCCTACCTGCTTCCCCTGCCAGCCCAGCCCTGGTTGACCCCAATGAAACATGCCATACCTGGACACACACTCAGCTGACAGACACACAAAAACCACACACCGGATGTCTTGTATGTCAAGTATGTCTGTCCCTGTACATATGTTTTCTGTACATAGAACAATTCTACTCATACAGAAATCTGCTATTTTGATTAATTTCATACAAAGTATCATAAATAAAGGTCTTCAGTCTGAGCATGATTAGCTGAATCTGGTGTGTTATTGTAGGGCTGGAATGAAACACCCAGTAGCTCTCCAGGACCAGAGCTGGAGAGTTGGAGACCCATGTCCCAGACTGATCCTGGGTTCTCTGGGATTCTGAGAAACATTCTGACTCAGTTATCATCATCAGAGTGTTACGTCACTTCCAGAGAGGAGGGCAGGTGGTGTTTGTAGAGTCAACCATGTAGTTCCTTGAATCTGAGAAGTCCTCTCAAAGAGTAAAGTCGTTTATGTGATATTACATTTTAGTCATTTAGCAGACGCTCTTATCCAGAGCGACTTACAGTTAGTAAGTACATATTAATACATATTTTTTTTATACTGGCCCCCCGTGGGAAGCGAACCCACAACCCTGGCGTTGCAAACGCCATGCTCTATCAACTGAGCTACATCCCTGCCGGCCATTCCCTCCCCTACCCTGGACGAATTGTGCGCCGCCCATGAGCCTCAACTGAGCTACATCCCTGCCGGCCATTCCCTCCCCTACCCTGGACGACGCTGGGCCAATTGTGCGCCGCCCATGAGTCTCCCGGTCACGGCCGGCGGCAACAGAGCCTGGATTCGAACCAGGATCTCTAGTGGCACAGTTAGCACTGCGATGCAGTGCCTTAGACCACTGCGCCACTCAGGAGTGATATGATTGATAGGACAATGTTCTAGAGTCTTTAAACAATGAACATTTATGGGTGACGATTGCCAAGGAAACCATTATACATTATCATGATGTATTTCTAGTAGAAACACATAGTGCCAGGGTTTGAGAGAACGAAAGAGAGAGAAAGAAAGATAGGGGGGAGATAGAGAGAGAGGGGAGAGAGGAAAAGGAAGAGAGAGAGTACCAGAGTTTGAGAGAGAGAGAGAGAGAGAGAGAGAGAGAGAGAGAGAGAGAGAGAGAGAGAGAGAGAGAGAATGAGAGAAGAGAGAGAGAGAGACAGAAAGAGAGAAAGAGAGAGAAAGAGAAAGAGAGAAAGAAAGGAGAGAAAGAGGGTTATTTCAGACGATATGGGGCCTATAAAAGAGATATTATGTTGAGATTTCAGATTATTACTCAATTGTTTTATTGCACTCTAAATAATATGGTACTACCTTATCTTAATTCACCTGGGGTGAATCTGAGGGCAGGGCAGGTGTACAGTCATCATCTGAGACAGACACACACACACACACACACACACACACACACACACACACCAGGTGTAGAGTCATAATAAATAAATAAAATGTAAGATGGTTCAATGTTTCAGTGTTGCAGACAGAAATATAGTAGATCAGTAGATCTCAATAGATCTTTTAAATTGGATCTCTGAGAATTATGTTTTTAACTGCAAAGTTCTGGAAATGTCATCCTACTGAACACATGATCATCTAAATGTTTCTCAACTCCAGTCCTAGGGAAACAACTGGTCAATGGCTTGATGATTAGTTGATTAACTGAATCGGGTGTGTCAGAGTCAATGAATGGGCTGGAGTAAACCTGTGGGACCTCAGGACTGGTGTTGAGAAACCCCGATCTAAATATGTTCCATCCTTCACCTGACCACGTTAGTGTAGCTGTAGCCTATTTAAGACGGTGCTCTTGCCTGGACTCAACAACACTTCTTCCATCTGCTGAACTTTTGACTCCTGCCTCTTATCTGCCTTTACAGGTACTTAGCATTTCGGTGAACCCTGTGTTATAACAGTCTTATCAGACGAGCTCAAATGTGTCCCCGTCCCCAGGCTAACGTTAGAACACACACACTCCAGTTTGGCCAAAGGCTGGCAGATTTTTGTGGGTGTTATAGAATTTTCCAAGAATCTGTTTGGTGTGTTTTTCCGAAATGCCTGAAGTGCTGAGCTTTAACCAATGTCCAAAGATCAAAGTCATGCATTCCAAATGGAGGAACGTTTCATTTTTATTTCACACTTCTGTATAACAGGTTTACTATGGTGTGACCAGTGAGTGGTATATATATTTATATTAATGTATTCATTTATTTTTAAATAAGATGTGCTTGTTGCTATATCACTTAATTTTCAAATGTATATCAGGAAAAAAGTATATGAAGTCCAATTTATTTTCAAATATGAGTTTGAATTATCCATCTTTGTAATATTGATCAGTTTTCAGTAGGCTACTGAAAGCTGATCAACATTACAAAGATGGATCTTTCAAACTCATATTTGAAAATAAAATTGGACTTCATATATTTTGATGAGCTTGGCATGTATGTCCTCTTGTGGTTCAATAAGGGTATCACAGCTGTGACACCTAATTGCTGTGTTCCTGGTTTGAACAGGTGATGGTGATGTAGGACTTAGAATAGGCTACAGTAGAGATGCTATCTCCACTTTTGCATCCTCTCCTGGCTCGAACATAAAATTGTTTCCTGTCAGCTTTCTCACTATGATTTGTATTAGTGGCCTATCTGGAGCAACTTCTAAATAAACATCATAGGGGCATTGCAGTTGACACGTCAGCATCTAGCTTAAAATACACCGGGGGTTCCTATAGGGACCATATATAGGGATTATATATAGGGATCATATATATATATATACAGTTGAAGTTGGATATTTACATACACCTTAGCCAAATACATTTAAACTCAGTTTTCACAATTCCTGACATTTAATCCTAGTAAAAATTCGCTGTTTTAGGTCAGTTAGGATCACCACTTTATTTTAAGAATGTGAAATGTCAAAATAATAGTAGAGAGAATTATTTATTTCAGCTTTTATTTCTTTCATCACATTCCCAGTGGGTCAGAAGTTTACATACACTCAATTAGTATTTGGTAGCATTGCCTTTAAATTGTATAACTTGGGTCAAACGTTTCGGGTAGCCTTCCACAAGCTTCCCACAATAAATTGGGTGAATTTTGGCCCATTCCTCCTGACAGAGCTGGTGTAACTGAGTCAGGTTTGTATGCCTCCTTGCTCGCACACGCTTTTTCAGTTCTGCCCACACATTTCTTATAGGATTGAGGTCAGGCCTTTGTGATGGCCACTCCAATACCTTAACTTTGTTGTACTTAAGCCATTTTGCCAAAACTTTGGAAGTATGCTTGGGGTCATTGTCCATTTGGAAGACCCATTTGCGACCAAGCTTTAACTCCCTGATATCCACATACATTTCCTTCCTCATGATGCCATCTATTTTGTGAAGTGCACCAGTCCCTCCTGCAGCAAAGCACCCTCACAGCATGATGCTGCCACGCCCGTGATTCACGGTTGGGATGGTGTTATTCGGCTTGCAAGCGACCCCCTTTTTCCTCCAAACATAACAATGGTCATTATGGCCAAACAGTTCTATTTTTGTTTCATCAGACCAGAGGACATTTCTCCAAAAAGTACGATCTTTGTCCCCATGTGCAGTTGCAAACAGTAGTCTGTCTTTTTTACGGCGGTTTTGGAGCAGTGGCTTCTTCCTTGCTGAGCAGCCTTTCAGGTTATGTCAATATAGGACTCGTTTCACTGTGTATATAGATACTTTTGTACCTGTTTCCTCCAGCATCTTCACAAGGTCCTTTGCTGTTGTTCTGGGATTGATTTGCACTTTTCGCACCAAAGTACGTTCATCTCTAGGAGACAGAACGCGTCTCCTTCCTGAGCGGTATGAAGGCTGCGTAGTCCCATGGTGTTTATACTTGCGTACTATTGTTTGTACAGATGAACGTGGTACCTTCAGGCGTTTGGAAATTGCTCCCAAGGACGAACCAGACTTCTGAGGTCTTGGCTGATTTCTTTTGATTTTCCCATCATGTCAAGCAAAGAGGCACTGAGTTTGAAGGTAGGCCTTGAAATACATACACAGGTACACCTCCAATTGACTCAAATGATGTCAATTAGCCTATCAGAAGCTTCTAAAGCCATGATATCATTTTATGGAATTTTCCAAGCTGTTTAAAGGCACAGTCAATTTAGTGTACGTAAACTTCTGACTCTTTTGAATTATAAGTGAAATAATCTGTCTGTAAACAATTGTTGGAAAAATTACTTGTGTCATGCACAAAGTAGATGTCCTAACCGACTTGCCAAAACTATAGTTTGTTAACAAGAAATGTGTGGAGTGGTTGAAAAACGTGTTTTAATGACTCCAACCTAAGAGTATGTAAACTTCCGACTTCAACTGTATATCAGGGGTCCTTGGGTGAAAAGGATTGGGAACCCCTGGTGTAGGGGGATGGTATAAAACTAATGATTAGGCCTATAGCTTTCTTGCCACCTTAGTTTATTAATAATCCGTGATCACCTAGGGTGAAAGAGGGTGTAAAAGCAACATATGTCATCATCAACATAAACAAGATCCTCCTTGTCTGTGGACCAACCCAGCGTGACGGGCAGTATCCATACCGTACAGCAGAGGAAGAGATGTGCTGGTGAATGTTCGACGTCACAGCCACAGGCAGCAGAAGGATGGGCGAGAGTTGTGTGTACCTTGCAGCTGCTTCATGGCAATAGAGAGAGATGGCGTCCGCATCCCGATGAATAAGCAAAAAAAGAAGAGGAAAAAGGATGATGATGGACCCTACGCCTAGAGGGGAAACCGTTTAATTCAATCTCTCTTTCACAATCATTTCGCTCCGGGGATGTTAACGCCCTTTTCATGCGTTTTTAAACTCCTCGGCTGATTCCTTCCAACCGAGGAGGTGTGAGGATTGTTGTCAGGTACATCTGTTTTATTCCTCCGCTTCTCTGCCCATCCGACGCAGGGGCGAGGAGGAGAGGAGGAAAGGGGGAGAGAGGGAGGGCGATGGCTGCTGGAGGAGGATGCGGGGAGACGGTGGAGCAGTGCCGGGCGGAGGTGGAGCGTTTGACCCGTGAGCTGGCAGAGGCGAACCGGGAGAAGATTCGGGCTGCGGAGTGCGGTCTGGTGGTTCTGGAGGAGAACCAGACCCTGAAGCAGCAATATTCGGATCTAGAGGCCGAGCAAGAGGCGCTCCGACAGGAGCTGGAGCAGCTACAAGAGGTATCAACCACTTAAAACACCTTATTAAATAACACCGTAAGTTAACTATAAACATTGGCCCATGTGATATAAGTTAAGTGCTTGCTGGAAATGTATTCGTAAACATGCATTTATTAGTTAGCCTCCAAATCCAACTTCCTTCTGTCCCCCAGGCGGGTAGGCTACATCCCTTCCAAGGGATGGGTGATGTCAGCTAGATTTGGGCAGGCCTCATCCCCAGAAGTTGGCACCAGTCTGACACCCCACAGCGGGTCTGAGTCTGTCAGAGATACACAGGCCTCAGCAGAGAACTGGGAGGGGACGGAGAGGGCTTTGTTGTCGGAACAGGGAGTACCGTAGTAACTTGATGCTATGCGCAAGTCTGATGTGCGCAGGTATGGGCTTTCCAAGGTGTGCTACTGATGCGCATTTTGGTGCAATGGAATATCATATGTTTGCTGTGGTAGGCTACTTTGCGTGTGTGGATGGGTGTAAACTATGATTGTTAATTATGTGTCAAACAGCTTTTGCATGCCTCTTTAAACATATTTTTAAAGAGCTTCTGAATTATGCAATACACTTTAACACCTATGGGGGGAAGTGTTATCCATCTATTCAAAAAGTAGGTCTGTTGAACATTGTGTAAGCTATACAGTACTGAGGGAAAAGTGTAGCATTTGGCTGGCAGACTCACTAAGTGCTAAGTAGCACACTAACCCCAGTTCTCTCTCTCTGTCCCCCTTCTCCTCCTCTCCACCCTCCACCCCTCTCCTCTCCTGCACTCTCCCCCTTGGTCATGGCCACTGATCCTTAGAGAAAGTCTTCATCTGGTCTAGGTTTCCATCAGAGTCAGCTCAATACCTAATTTAATCTCAATTAACTCCTATCGATCACTATGTTTCTCAGGCATACTGCTTCTGCTGCTACTGGGGAAAGGGCTACACTGATCGGAGAATGATCTAGATTTGACTATTTGTTGACAGTTATCTCACATCACTGTAATAAGAGGCTTTCTTTACCACTTTGAGAAAAGGTAGATTTCCTACTTTTGCTAGTCATGTGGGTAGTAGTCTTCCACACAGCGGTCTGGTCCAGTTGGTGTATCAGGGAAAAGCTCATCGTAGCTAGAATTGCCTCATCATCTTCCCTGAGACCTGAAGTAACTGAATTAACTATCACTTAAACTGAAGCTGAGCTTTGATTGGTTTATTGGGACTGACAGTTGGCTGTGTGGTGCAGAGTGATACTTGGGACATATGGCAGTATGCAGGGTTGGTTCCTGCTAAATTGGCAGTATCAAACATCCACTTCTTTAGGTTTTTCATGATGTGTTGTGTGCTGGACTACTCTGTTCCACATTGCTCATTTAGACCAGGTTCAGTTCAGAAGGAAAGCTACTTTAGCACGGACATGCATACTGGAAACAGTCAACCATGAGCACCGAGTTCCCTCTGTGAGCTTTACTGGATGAAAGGCAACAGAGAGACTCGGTCATAAATGATTCATCATGGCATGATTTGCTTTCATCATGATAGTGTGTGATAGACCGTCATTTTTATTTAATGGGCATGTACATGCCTGATTGTTAATTATCAACACAAGTACCTAACAAGATCTCCTCAGTGTACAGGCAGCAGGAGTCAGCGTTTCTAAGCACTATTGGGTCTGCAAACCTTTCATCACTAATTGCAACCTTTCATCACTAATTGCTATCAGCAGGTTTGATGAAAGGATGCTCATGAAAAAGCAAAGGGAAAAGTTGAGTGCTAAACTTTTGGTCGTGGGGGCGGTACAGAATGAGTCACAGATTGATTGGTTAATCAATGGAATGGCAGTTTCTAATTACAAAAGGTTCAATTGATAAATGACCATATACAGTGAGGGAAAAAAGTATTTGATCCCCTGCTGATTTTGTACGTTTGCCCACTGACAAAGAAATGATCAGTCTGTAATTTTAATGGTAGGTTTATTTGAACAGTGAGAGACAGAATAACAACAAAAAAATCCAGAAAAACGCATGTCGAAAATGTTATAAATTGATTAGCATTTTAATGAGGGAAATAAGTATTTGACCCCCTCTCAATCAGAAGGATTTCTGGCTCCCAGGTGTCTTTTATACAGGTAACGAGCTGAGATTAGGAGCAAACTCTTAAAGGGAGTGCTCCTAATCTCAGCTTGTTACCTGTATAAAAGACACCTGTCCACAGAAGCAATCAATCAAACAGATTCTAAACTCTCCACCATGGCCAAGACCATAGAGCTCTCCAAGGATGTCAGGGACAAGATTGTAGACCTACACAAGGCTGGAATGGGCTACAAGACCATTGCCAAGCAGCTTGGTGAGAAGGTGACAACAGTTGGTGCGATTATTCGCAAATGGAAGAAATACAAAATAACTGTCAATCTCCCTCAGCCTGGGACTCCATGCAAGATCTCACCTCGTGGAGTTGCAATGATCATGAGAACGGTGAGGAATCAGCCCAGAACTACACAGGAGGATCTTGTCAATGATCTCAAGGCAGCTGGGACCATAGTCACCAAGAAAACAATTGGTAACACATTACGCCGTGAAGGACTGAAATCCTGCAGCGCCCGCAAGGTCCCCCTGCTCAAGAAAGCACATATACAGGGCCGTCTGAAGTTTGCCAATGAACATCTGAATGATTCAGAGGAGAACTGGGTGAAAGTGTTGTGGTCAGATGAGACCAAAATCGAGCTCTTTGGCATCAACTCAACTCGCCGTGTTTGGAGGAGGAGGAATGCTGCCTATGACCCCAAGAACACCATCCCCACCGTCAAACATGGAGGTGGAAACATTATGCTTTGGGGGTGTTTTTTCTGCTAAGGGGACAGGACAACTTCACCGCATCAAAGGGGACGATGGACGGGGCCATGAACCGTCAAATCTTGGGTGAGAACCTCCTTCCCTCAGCCAGGGCATTGAAAATGGGTCGTGGATGGGTATTCCAGCATGACAATGACCCAAAACACACGGCCAAGGCAACAAAGGATTGGCTCAAGAAGAAGCACATGAAGGTCCTGGAGTGGCCTAGCCAGTCTCCAGACCTTAATCCCATAGAAAATCTGTGGAGGGAGCTGAAGGTTTGAGTTGCCAAACGTCAGCCTCGAAACCTTAATGACTTGGAGAAGATCTGCAAAGAGGAGTGGAACAAAATCCCTCCTGAGATGTTTGCAAACCTGGTGGCCAACTACAAGAAACGTCTGACCTCTGTGATTGCCAACAAGGGTTTTGCCACCAAGTACTAAGTCATGTTTTGCAGAGGGGTCAAATACTTATTTCCCTCATTAAAATGCAAATAAATTCATAACATTTTTGACATGCGTTTTTCTGGATTTCTTTGTTGTTATTCTGTCTCTCACTGTTCAAATAAACCTACCATTAAAATTATAGACTGATCATGTCTTTGTCAGTGGGCAAACGTACAAAATCAGCAGGGGATCAAATACTTTTTTCCCTCACTGTATAATAGCCAGTGTACTAAAGCCGTTGGTGCTCTCAGAGAGCTGTACGACATGGATACTAATCATTATATGCATATTGATAACAGTCTCTGTTATTGTCTTCATGTGAAGCATCTTGTTCTGAATCACTGTAATCCTATAGGCCTACTGGCTGTGTCTGTGGGCCGGACATAGACCAGAAATACTATTTAAAACTCTTGAGTTCCAAGACCCGACAGGGTTGGATCATATTCTGTTTTTCATTAATTTTCTCTATCTCTCTCTCTCTCAAACAAATGTGTGATGTATAATTTCCTTGTTCAAGAGAATGTTCAGGTGCCAAGTGGTTATGCTAGATATTTCCCTGAGCCAAATTGAAGCCTGAACTTAAACCACCATTTTCTAATTCAGACATTAGCCTAAATTGACAGTCTGTCTTCTGCTCTACGTCTTAAATAATTGTGTTGTTTCTAAAACATTAGGTAATTGAGTCCTTCAGAAGGACTGGTATAATCTAATAGCCATTGGTTAACAGCGGGATATAACTCAGAAGGACCAGCCTTGGCAATAAAGAGCTACTGACAGCTCAATGCTAATCAGCTTGCTCCACAGTCGCCCATTAGATTGATTTAGAAGGGAAGTATATTTAGGCTCCATTCATGTTATTTATTTGCTTTTGGAACATAACGTACACTCACTCCATCTAGGAATTGGTGCATTAATTTGTTCATTGGAAGTGGTTTTCAAAGAGTAGGCTGTAGTACTACAGTGGGGAGAACAAGTATTTGATACACTGCCGATTTTGCAGGTTTTCCAACTTACAAAGCATGTAGAGGTCTGTAATTTTTATCATAGGTACACTTCAACTGTGAGAGACGGAATCTAAAACAAAAATCCAGAAAATCACATTGTATGATTTTTAAGTAATTAATTTGCATTTTATTGCATGACATAAGTATTTGATACATCAGAAAAGCAGAACTTAATATTTGGTACAGAAACCTTTGTTTGCAATTACAGAGATCATACGTTTCCTGTAGGTCTTGACCAGGTTTGCACACACTGCAGCAGGGATTTTGGCCCACTCCTCCATACAGACCTTCTCCAGATCCTTCAGGTTTTGGGGCTGTCGCTGGGCAATACGGACTTTCAGCTCCCTCCAAAGATTTTCTATTGGGTTCAGGTCTGGAGACTGGCTAGGCCACTCCAGGTCCTTGAGATGCTTCTTACGGAGCAACTCCTTAGTTGCCCTGGCTGTGTGTTTCGGGTCGTTGTCATGCTGGAAGACCAAGCCACGACTCATCTTCAATGCTCTTACTGAGGGAAGGATGTTGTTGGCCAAGATCTCGCGATACATGGCCCCATCCATCCTCCCCTCAATACGGTGCAGTCGTCCTGTCCCCTTTGCAGAAAAGCATCCCCAAAGAATGATGTTTCCACCTCCATGCTTCACGGTTGGGATGGTGTTCTTGGGGTTGTACTCATCCTTCTTCTTCCTCCAAACACGGCGAGTGGAGTTTAGACCAAAAAGCTATATTTTTGTCTCATCGGACCACATGACCTTCTCCCATTCCTCCTCTGGATCATCCAGATGGTCATTGGCAAACTTCAGACGGGCCTGGACATGCGCTGGCTTGAGCAGGGGGACCTTGCGTGCGCTGCAGGATTTTAATCCATGACGGCATAGTGTGTTACTAATGGTTTTCTTTGAGACTGTGGTCCCAGCTCTCTTCAGGTCATTGACCAGGTCCTGCCGTGTAGTTCTGGGCTGATCCCTCACCTTCCTCATGATCATTGATGCCCCACGAGGTGAGATCTTGCATGGAGCCCCAGACCGAGGGTGATTGACCGTCATCTTGAACTTCTTCCATTTTCTAATAATTGTGCCAACAGTTGTTGCTTTCTCACCAAGCTGCTTGCCTATTGTCCTGTAGCCCATCCCAGCCTTGTGCAGGTCTACAATTCTATCCCTGATGTCCTTACACAGCTCTCTGGTCTTGGCCATTGTGGAGAGGATGGAGTCTGTTTGATTGAGTGTGTGGACAGGTGTCTTTTATACAGGTAACAAGTTCAAACAGGTGCAGTTAATACAGGTAATGAGTGGAGAACAGGAGGGCTTCTTAAAGAAAAACTAACAGGTCTGTGAGAGCCGGAATTCTTACTGGTTGGTAGGTGATCAAATACTTATGTCATGCAATAAAATGCAAATTAATTACTTAAAAATCATACAATGTGATTTTCTGGATTTTTGTTTTAGATTCCGTCTCTCACAGTTGAAGAGTACCTATGAAAAAAATTACAGACCTCTACATGCTTTGTAAGTAGGAAAACCTGCAAAATCGGCAGTGTATCAAATACTTGTTCTCTTCACTGTATGTAGTACAGTGAGCTCCTAAAATATTGGGACAGGGATTATTTTTTTTTTTTTTGGATCTGTACTCCAGCACTTTGAAATGATACAATTACTATGATGTTAAAGTGCAGACTGTCAGCTTTAATTTGAGGGTATTTTGTGTTCAAATAAATGAATGGTAAATTATGTATTGTGTAATTTTGGAGTCGCTTTTATTATAAATAAGAATGTAGTATGTTTCTAAACACTTCTACATTCATGTGGATGCTACCATGATTACAGATAGTCCTGAATTAATCGTGAATAATGATGAGTGAGTAAGTTACAGACGCACACATATCATACCCCCAAGACATGCTAACCTCTCACCATTTCAATAACAGGGGAGGTTACCAATTTTGGGGGGGTATGCCTATGTAACTTTCTCACTCATCATTATTCACGATTCATTCAGGACTATCTATAATCATGGTAACATCCACATGAATGTAGAAGTGTTTAGAAACATATTCAAAAATAAAAGTGACTCCAAAATGACACTACATTATTTACCATTCATTTCTATTGGACACAAAATAATCTGAAACACAACCAAAACAAACAGCAAATGCATCCAACACATTTGTAGAGTCAGAAGCTTGATGTAGTCATTGTGTGCTAGGAATATGGTAACAAATACTTACATTTTAACTACTTTAATACACATTTAAGGGAATTTGTCACAATACCTGACAATCTTCACTTGTATCATTTCAAATCCAAGGTGCTGGAGTACAGCGCTCACAGGACAGTATATGTATTGTGCTGTATGTTTACAGAGCTCCTTCATTTAGCAAACACAATCTCAAATGGAGAGAGAGAGAGAAATACGGAGAGAGTATAAGGCGAGGGAGGGAGGGAGAGAGAGAAGTGTTTAGGGAATATCAGTAACTCTTAAGAGTGCTTTCAGTCAGCGTATTCCATTTCCTGTGTGAAGTGTACCAGTGTCTGGGAGGAGCTGGGTGGAGTAATAACAGGCTATATACAATTGGCAGGTCAATCTACACCTCTCTGCTATACATTCCTCTATCTAAGCCTGTAAAGCCTCCCTCACTCTATAGCTATACATTACACACACATTACATCATGCTACATTCACACACCTGTATCTAAATCTGCCACATATTCCTCTCTGCTATACATTTAAGTGATAATGCCTGAGAAGCCAGTGTTTGAAGGATATATTGGCACAGGTGGCAAACCGTGCCAATATATCCTCCAAACACCGGCTTCGAGGGCATTATCACTTTTATACAATGGGTTAGCAACATATTCAAATAATGATTGATATATTTTCATTAAAAATGTTAATTTTATGAATTTATTCATACTATTTCATCCTTCCACAAGATATAGTCCCGACACAAATCTAGGGTTGCTACCCTAGACGGCTGGTCGTTCATTCTATCGGTTCGGTTGCCAGAGATGCGACCCAGTCGTTCAGTCTTTTTGTTCTGTATCTATCATACTGGCTGGCAATGTTCTTATGTCTTGCTTGCTAGCTAGCCAACTACGGACCCTTGTGAAGGGGGTTTAAAATGGGGAATGGTTTTATGGTCATGCGTTGGAAGCAATGGCTGTAAAAGGGGAAGTAGGGAGAAGGGTTTTGCGGTTGATTGTAAAAATGATGAAAAATCCAGAGCGTGCATTAGCACTGCTGTCAGCCTAAAAGCAGAAGCGCCCGACCCAACCCTCAACTCCATTGATGTCATACACAAACAACCAATGGGATGCGTCCTTCTCTAGCTTGACAGAGTATACAGTATATAATCAAGTTGCCCCTAGATGCTGATCCCAGGTCAGTTTTGTGTTTTAAGGCCCCATTGTTAATTTTAGAATGTGTGGGAAGGTAAGCTGATCCTAGATCGGTGTCCGAGGGCCACTGCTACCTGGACCTTACCTTGACAGGAAGCAAATGGATCCATGTCTGCATGTCCATATTAAGGCATTAGTGTGAGTTATGGTATAGCTACTGACGGTCTATCATTGACTCTCAGGAGGAGAATGGCTTAGGTCTATTAGGAAAGAACATTAACCACACTTGGGTGCCCAAATGCATGATGTCTTTACCACTGTGGGGTATAGTGTAGTTAGCTGGGAATCTATCCCTCATCTGGTCAAGCTGCTATTGTGCAAAATGATCTAAAATACTGAAATGTAAAGAGAACTTCTTCTGCACACTTACTGTAGTGTGTCAGTGAATATTTTCAGTTTATTGTGGATTCACTGTGGGAAAAAAAATAAGTGAGGCCTACTTTGACTGAATGGCTAAACTCTCACAGACCTTTCAAACCCCAGAGTGGATGAAATCCCTTAACAGTAGGCTAACTGTTTTCTTCAACAGCTACTGTAGCTGGTCTGCATCCAAATGGCACCCTATTCCCTACATAGTGCACTACTTTTGACCAGAGCCCTTTAGGGTGCCATTTGGGACACAGATGTCTCTGCCCCTCTTATTAAATTATGGAATATTCCTCTAGGTCACATGTTCACAGGCACTTAAGAGACGGCTGGTAAAACCTCTGGATGCCTGATGTCCGTCTGTAATCCTCACATAGAGCACAGGGATAGGCTGAATAATTCAACAACATGAGGCTGTGGTTCTCCCATAATTAACCCTTAGACTCCTGAGAGGGTGGTGGAGTACAGTATCTCATAAGTGTTCCTAGTATGGTTGTTGATGTAGTGGTTGGAGGGAAGGGGGAGACAATGTGACCTGACTGAAAGATTCATGTTAGTGTGAAAGATGGAAGGATAGGAGGAAAGGAAAACAAATAAATTAAAATGTGATTATCCTTCTCATCCCTCCTGCCCTCCACCCCTCCCTCTGTTCCGCCCTCCCTCCATCCCTCCAGACACATCTCAGAATACCATCCATACATGATAGGATACCATCATATCACACACACGCACGCGACATAAAGACACGGGCATGATGCACCGAGGAGGAGACTAGGGAGGAAGCAAAACAGAGATACAGAGGGATCTCCATCTCACTATCAGTTAAACCAGTTGTGTTCGAGCTGGGCTAGAATAAAAGCTAGCCACCCATCCCTGCTCCCCTCCCAGCCTCCCAGCCTATCTCCTGTTCTATTCCTGGTCCTGTCCACCCAACCCAAGGTTATCTTCCAGAGAGGGTATACTTCAAAAGGCCTGTGTTGTACTGTGGTGGGGTTCCTTCTTCAAAGAGCACAGAGTCTCCCACGTCTGCAGCCCTCCAGGGCCCTGGATTGATTAGTGTCTGTTTAAGGCTGCTGAGCCATGTGCTGCTAACTCTTAGCTAGCTAACTCTCTAACTCAGCTAATCAGGACACAGTGAGAGGGGCATACAAACAGGGCATGCAGTAAGGATAAGGTGTATTATGCTGATATTCTGATTGGTTCTGAGGCTCATGCACAGTGTTTGATGCGAGTTAACCTGCAAAAACACCTCATATGATAGATAGGTCGTTTATTAATGGCCTGTGTTGCGTGATTACCTGTTGATTTCTGGGGGTTTGATGATAGGGAGGACACTGTACACACTGATGGAGCATGAAGACACTGCTACAGTGAGGGGAAAAAAGTATTTGATCCCCTGCTGATTTTGTACATTTGCCCACTGACAGACATGATCAGTCTATAATTTTAATGATAGGATTATTTGAACAGTGAGAGACAGAATAACAACAAAATAATCCAGAAAGACGCATGTCAAAAATGTTATAAATTGATTTGCATTTTAATGAGGGAAATAAGTATTTGACCCTTCTGCAAAACATGACTTAGTACTTGGTGGCAAAACCCTTGTTGGCAATCACAGAGGTCAGACGTTTCTTGTAGTTGGCCACCAGGTTTGCACACATCTCAGGAGGGATTTTGTTCCACTTCTCTTTGCAGATCTTCTCCAAGTCATTAAGGTTTCGAGGCTGACGTTTGGCAACTCAAACCTTCAGCTCCCTCCACAGATTTTATATGGGATTAAGGTCTGGAGACTGGCTAGGCCACTCCAGGACCTTAATGTGCTTCTTCTTGAGCCACTCCTTTGTTGCCTTGGCCGTGTGTTTTGGGTCATTGTCATGCTGGAATACCCATCCACGACCCATTTTCAATAACCTGGCTGAGGGAAGGAGGTTCTCACCCAAGATTTGACGGTACATGGCCCTGTCCATCGTCCCTTTGATGCGGTGAAGTTGTCCTGTCCCCTTAGTAGAAAAACACCCCCAAAGCATAATGTTTCCACCTCCATGTTTGACGGTGGGGATGGTGTTCTTGGGGTCATAGGCAGCATTCCTCCTCCTCCAAACACGCCGAGTTAAGTTGATGCCAAAGAGCTCCATTTTGGTCTCATCTGACCACAACACTTTCACCCAGTTCTCCTCTGAATCATTCAGATGTTCATTCCACGAGGTGAGATCTTGCATGGAGCACCAGGCCGAGGGAGATTGACAGTTATTTTGTGTTTCTTCCATTTGCGAATAATCGCACCAACTGTTGTCACCTTCTCACCAAGCTGCTTGGCGATGGTCTTGTAGCCCATTCCAGCCTTTTGTAGGTCTACAATCTTGTCCTTGACATCCTTGGAGAGCTCTTTGGTCTTGGCCATGGTGGAGAGTTTGGAATCTGATTGATTGATTGCTTCTGTGGACAGGTGTCTTTTATACAGGTAACAAGCTGAGATTAGGAGCAATCCCTTTAAGAGTGTGCTCCTAATCTCAACTCGTTACCTGTATAAAAGACACCTGGGAGCCAGAAATCTTTCTGATTGAGAGGGGGTCAAATACTTATTTCTCTCATTAAAATGCAAATCAATCTATAACATTTTTGACGTGCGTTTTTCTGGATTTTTTGTTGTTATTCTGTCTCTCACTGTTCAAATAAACCTACCATTAAAATTATAGACTGATCATTTCTTTGTCAGTGGGCAAACGTACAAAATCAGCAGGGGATCAAATACTTTTTTCCCTCACTGTATGTAAAGTTGTTAGCCTACTGTCAGTTGGAATACAGCCCTGTCGTGGTGGGGGAGGTGGGGGCTCCAGCTGTTTCTCATTAGAGACCCCCCTACAGAGACGGAGATGGATACAGTACATAACAGGAGATGGATACAGTACATAACAGGAGATGGATACAGTACATAACACGAAGGCCACTGTGTGTGCATGTATGCGAGACGCGTGCACACATATATACAGGTAACTGCCAAAATAATGGAAACGCCAACATAAAGTTTCTTAATAGGGCATTGGGCCACCACGAGCCAGAACAGCTTCAATGCACCTTGGCATAGATTCTACAAGTGTCTGGAACTCTATTGGAGAGATGCGACACCTTTCTTCACCAGAAATTCCATAATTTTGTGTTTTGTTGATGGTGGTGGAAAACGCTGTCTCAGTCGCCTCTCCAGAATCTCCCATAAGTGTTCAATTAGGTTGAGATCTGGTGACTGAGACACACACACCCTTTACACCCCCTATGCTCCTTTGAGACCCCTCTTTCAAAGTCAATGAGATCTCTTTTTCTAGCCATAGTTGCCAAAGTAATGGGCAACTGGGCATTTTTATACACGACCATAAGCAAGATGGGATGTTAATTGCTTAATTAACTCAGGAACCACACCTGTGTTGAAGCATCTGCTTTCAATATACTTTGTATCCCTCAATTACTCAAGTGTTTCCTTTATCTTGGCAGTTACAGTGCTACGTCTACAGAATGAATTGTCGTTGAATCCCCACACCACTCCACTCCCCTCCCTCCAGCCCACCTCCTGTTGCCCAGAGGGGGGTTCAGCTATAGTCTTAATACTCCAGTCCAGAGGTCCTGCACTGTCACTGTGTCATCAACCGACCAGGCAGAAAAAAGTCAATTAACTAACATGTCCTTCATATCGATCGAACTGGGCCCCATGCTGTGAGTTTAGTGTGGGGTCACTAGGATATGACAGTTGTGATCACCAACCCTTGTCCTGGGAGAGCTATAGGAGGTGCAGGTATTTGTTCCAGCCCAGCACCCTGATTCAAGCATTCCATAATTATCAAGACCTTAGTTACAGTAGTTGAATCAGGTGTGTGTTAGAGCTGGGCTGGAATGAAGTCCTGCACTGTACGTACTAGGGGGTAGAAGAGGGGGCTGTGTATCTAACAGGAATGTGTGTGTCCAGGGCTGTAGACCAGTGTTTTTTTTCACAGGTGCTGTTACATTCTGCTGGTCTGTATTAGTCTAGCACGGATCAGATGGCTGCTGACAGATCCAAGATGGCGTGAAATGGAGAGTTTAACAGGGTGTCACTGTGCCAGAGCATGGCCCTGTGTGAGCTCAAAGAGCTGCTAATGATGACATCACCCCTGTGAATGAGTGTGCCAGCTGAGCCCGTCTGAGGGAGAGGGTACGGTGAAAGGGTACAGTATGTTCCTTATAAGGAGAAAGAAAGAGAACCGGAGAGGGAAGAGGGGGAGAGAGGAGAGACAGGATTGTGTCGAGGCACAGATCTGGAGAAGGGTGCCAAAACATTTCTGCAGCATTGAAGGTCCCCAAGAACACAGTGGCCTCCATCATTCTTAAATGGAAGCAGTTTGGATCCACCTAGACTCTTCCTAGAGCTGGCCGCCCGGCCAAACTGAGCAATCGGGGGAGAAGAGCCTTGGTCAGGGAGGTGACCAAGAACCCGATGGTCACTCTGACAGAGCTCCAGAGTTCCTCTGTGGAGATGGGAGAACCTTCCAGAAGGATAATCATCTCTGCAGCACTCCACCAATCAGGCCTTTATGTTAGAGGGGCGGCAGGTAGCTTAGTGGTTAAGAGTGTTGTGCCAGTAATCGAAAGGTCGCTGGTTCTAATCCCCGAGCCGACTAGGTGAAAAATCTGTCAATGTGCCCTTGAGCAAGGCACTTAACCCTAATTGCTCCTGTAAGTTGCTCTGGATAAGAGCATCTGCTAAATGACTAAAATGTAAATGTAAAATGTTAGAGTGGCCAGACGAAAGCCACTCCTCGGTAAAAGGCACATGACAGCCCGCTTGGAGTTTGCCAAAAGGCACCTAAAGACTCACAGACCATGAGAAACAAGATTCTCTGGTCTGATGAAACCCAGATTGAACTCTTTGGCCTGAATGCTAAGCATCATGTCTTGAGGAAACCTGGCACCATCTCTACAGTGAAGCATGGTGGTTGCAGCATTATGCTCTGGGGATGTTTTTCAGCGACAGGGACTGGGAGACTAGTCAGGATCGAGGGAAAAATGAACGGAGCAAAGTACAGAGAGATCCTTGATGAAAACCTGCTCCAGAGCGCTCAGGACCACAGACTGGGGTGAAGGTTCACCTTCCAACAGGACAACAAACCTAAGCACACAGCCAAGACAACACCGGAGTTGCTTCGGGACAAATCTCTGAATGTCCTTGAGTGTCCCAGCCAGAGCCCGGACTTGAACCCGATGGAACATCTCTGGAGAGACCTGAAAATAGCTGTGCAGCAATGCTCCCCATCCAACCTGACAGAGCTTGAGAGGATCTGCAGAGAAGAATGGGAGAAACCTCCCAAATACAGGTGTGCCAAGCTTGTAGCGTCATACCCAAGAAGACTCGAGGCTGTAATCGCTGCCAAAGGTGCTTCAACAAAGTACTGAGTAAAGGGTCTGATATTTATGTAAATGTGATATTTTAGTTCTTTCATTTTAATATATTTTCTTAAATTAATAAAAACCTGTTTTTGCTTTGTCATTATGGGGTATTGTGTGTAGATTGAGTTTTTTCTTTTTTTAAATCCATTTTAGAGTAAGGCTGTAATGTAACAAAATTTAGAAAAAGTCAAGGGGTCTGAATGCAGTGTACATATACAGAGGGAAAAAGACAAGTGATAGAAAGAGACGGTAAAACAGGCAAAGTGCAAGAAACAATTTCAAAATGCTAATATTTCTACCATTCTTCTCTGTCAGGCTGGCCGTGAGAGATATAGAAAGAGAGAGGTTGGGAGAATGTAAAATAGTCTGTGATTTATTGTAATCAAAAAAGCTACTTTCCCTGCCATCCTCTCTGTCAGACCATGCTGTCCTATGAGACTATAAAGACTGAGAGACTGAGAGGGGCTCTGTCAGAGGAGCAGACAGACTCTCTTTTTCTCTCTGCCACCGTCTGGTGGCACCCTCCGCAGGGTTTGGTCTCTTAGTCAGTTGGTAGAGCATGGTGCTAGCAACGCCAGGGTTGTGGGTTTGATTCCCACAGGGGACTTATTCTAAAAAGTATGAAAATATACAGTACCAGTCAAAAGTCAAGTGTCAAGAGTTTCCAGGGTTTTTCTTTATTTTACTTTTTTCTACATTGTAGAATAATAGTGAATACATCAAAACAATGAAATAACACAAATGGAATCATGTAGTAACCAAAAAAGTGTTAGACAAATCAAAATATATTTTATATTTGAGATTCTTCAAATATTCACCCTTTGCCTTGATGACAGATTTGCACACTCTTGGCATTCTCTCAACCAGCTTCATGAGGTAGTCACCTGGAATGCATTTCAATTAACAGGTGTGCCTTCTTAAAAGTTAATTTGTGGAATTTCTTTCCTTCTTAATGCGTTTGAGACAATCAGTTGTGTTGTGACAAGGTAGGAGTGGGGGTATACAGAAGATAGCCCTATTTGGTAAAAGACCAAGTCCATATTATGGCAAGAACAGCTCAAATAAGCAAAGAGAAATGACAGTCCATAATTACTTTAAGACATGAATGTCAGTCAATAAGGAACATTTCAAGAACTTTGAAAGTTTCTTCAAGTGCAGTCGCAAAAACCATCAAGCTGCTATGATGAAACTGGCTCTCATGAGGACTGCGACAGGAATGGAAGACCTGGAGTTAACTCTGCTGCAGAGGATAAGATCATTAGAGTTACCAGCCTCAGAAATTGCAGCCCAAATAAATGCTTCACAGAGTTCAAGTAACAGACACATCTCAACATCAACTGTTCAGAGGGGACTGTGTGAATCAGGCCTTCATGGTCGAATTGCTGCAAAGAAACCACCACTAAAGGACACCAATAAGAAGAAGAGACCTGCTTGGGCCAAGAAACACGAGCAATGCACTTTAGACAGGTGGAAATGTGTCCTTTGGTCTTGAGTCCAAATTGGAGATTTTTGGTTCCAACCGCCGTGTCTTTTTTGTTGTTTTAGTTTTTTGAGGTAGATCAGCTTAATATTGCAGATAGATTGGGAAGATTGTATCCCCCATATAAATAACATTCTATTGGTAGCAAGAATTTTATATAATAATTTAAATTGAAAGATTCTAAGTTTTAAATCCGGTGTCGTTTTGCGTATCAGTTCATAAACACTATGCCATGGGATCGGTACGTCAAAAATCTCTTCCCAACTACTATCAGTCTATATGGACGGCTGTCAATCCTTTGGTCCTTAAATTAAACTGATATACTTTTTTATTTATCACAGTTTTCCTTAACCAATTATGTTCTTTAATGCAAGGCCGACAGACAAGTTCCTTACTTTCTCCTCCTTCCACTTTCCTCTTCCATTTTTGCGGTAAGGCTGCAATTATTTGGTTGTAATTTTGGGTAGAGCAGACATTTCCATATGTTTGTTAGCTGCATGTGTGACACCAGTCCTACCGATGATATCATTTACAAAGATTATACCTTTTTTAAACATTTTGTAAAAAAAAAAAAAAGTTTTGGGGTCAATTAGTATATTTGAGTTTAACCACAATATTTGTTGCATTATTTGTTCTGTCGTTTCTGGAGGATTGAATTGAAATTGCAACCAACTTTCTATGGCTTGTTTTAGAAATAGTGATATCTGGGTGATGATTTCCTTTTCAAATAACTGAAAGTGAGAGGTTGTAATCTGAATAAAGGGAAAAAGGCCATTCTTGAACATTGGGTGAGACAATCTTACTAATTTGCTAGAGAACCAGTTTGGATTTAAGTATAACTTTTGTATGACTGAAGCTTTTAGTGATAGGTCTAATGCTTTAATATTTAATAATTTCTGTCCTCCGAATTCATATTCATTATATAAATAGGCCTGTTTAATTTTGTCTGGCTTGCCGTTCCAAATAAAAAGGAATATTTTTTTCTCATAGAATTTAAAAAACTGTTCGCTAGGCGTAGGCAAGACCATAAGCAAATAGGTAAACTGGGATAATACTAAGGAGTTAATCAGGGTGATTTTTCCAAAAATTGACAGGCACCCACCTTTCCATGGTAGCAAGATCTTATCTATTTTTGCTAACTTTCTATTATAATTTATTGAAGTGAGATCATTTATTTCCTTTGGGATATGTATTCCGAGCATATCCACATCACCATCAGACCATTTTATTGGTAAACTACATGGCAAAGTAAAAAAAATGTTTTATTGATCCAATACGTAATATAGTACATATAGACCTTCACCTCTCCCAAGTCCGTACGGGAGTTGCAGAGATGGGACAAGACTGTAACTACCAATTGGGGAGAAAAAGGGGTAAAAAATTAATACGTGTGCTTTTAATGATGTAACTATTGGGCCAATAAAGGTCATTTTTTTGTTTTATCTTGCTCTCTATGTTGAGTGGGAGATGGAGATGGGACTAAGGCACTATGTCAAGCAGGATGTCTCTCTGAAAGTAGGACACAAAACATTGTAACAGATTTCTTAGTGATGCCTGAAGACTACTGTATGCCTGTATGAGTGAGTGGCACAGATTTCTGGGGGCACAGATTTCTATGTAACACCTGGACTATGAGTGAGTGTAACTGAAACTGTAGCAATGTTATAACGACACACACACACACACACACACACACACACACGTCACACACACACCTCAGACGCCACAGTCTGTTATTGTCTGTGGCGTTGTTTACTTTCTGCCATATTGGAGATTCTAGGAAACGTCTCTGGTTAATCATCAATAAATCGAGAGGCTAATAACACTTACATGGTATGTGATGTCATCTGATGTCATCCCCTGCACTTTCTCTCTCTTTCTCTTTCTCACTGAGACGAGGACAAACATAAAACAGAGAGAAAGAGTGTGAGAGAGGACAGAGAAGAGAGAAAGCACAGGGGATGACATCAGATTACGTCTCAGACAGTCTGCCTCTCTGTGGAAACCAATACCAACCTGCGGGTTTGAACTCCCGTGTTTTCAACCGGGCCCACCTTGTAGAGGGGCGAATTTAACCCAAATCCACCCCACTACAAGCTATCTTTGGATGAAGACAATAGACAGTGTTTGACTACTTGACCAGGCATCCCTGAGTGTGTCTGTGTCTGTTGGAAAGACCCCTAAACCCTCCATGTGCTCTTAATACCTCTCTAGACTAGAGCCTTAAACCCTCCATGTGCTCTTAATACCTCTCTAGACTAGAGCCCTAAACCCTTCATGTGCTCTTAATACCTCTCTAGACTAGAGCCCTAAACCCTCCATGTGCTCTTAATACCTCTCTAGACTAGAGCCCTAAACCCTCCATGTGCTCTTAATACCTCTCTAGACTAGACCCCTAAACCCTCCATGTGCTCTTAATACCTCTCTAGACTAGAGCCCTAAACCCTCAGTGTGCTCTTAATACCTCTCTAGACTAAAGCCCTAAAGCCTCTCTGTGCTTCTCCCTCACTAGAGCATCCTAGCAGTACATCTGCTGACTCACCTTCTTCCTGTAAATGATGTCATTTATTTATCTTTAGAAGGAGCAGAGAAAGTGTCCTCTCCTCTGAGGGATAATATACTGAGACACCTCCTCTCCTCTCCTCTCCTCTCACCACTTCTTGACATCAAAAAGCAGGAATTGCTGTCATTGACTCAGGGTATAACAAACGGAAACGTGCAAACCAGGTGACCAGTTTGTAAGCATTTGTACCGTTAGTGTCGATGTCCGTGGTGCTGAAATACTAACAGTCATACTGAAGCGTTAGCTCACTGATGCAGTTCAACATGATCTCTATCCCATGGAATGTCTGTTCGAAACACTGCTCATATAGGCTACCACAAAATGTAGTCAATGTTTCATGTTGGTCAAAAGTGCAGTACACGGGGAATACATAGGGTGTCATTTGAGACACAGCCACACTAGGATGATGTCTGTTCTTGCCAGACAGAGAGTGCCTCGAGAGGCTACATATTGGGATCTGCAGCAGATAAAAAGGCTTGGTGGCACCGTGGCCTGTTCTGCTCTGCTTTGTAACGCCTCATCTGTCTCTAGTCAAGCAGAGGAAATTGGATGACCAGTGTTAGGGCATGCATCCCAAATGGCACCCTATTTCCTATATAGAGCCCATAGGGCTCTGGTCAAAAGTAGTGAACTATATAGGGAATAGGATGCCATTTGGGATGCTTCCTCAGCTTCTCTTCTCCACTTAAAGTGAGTGGCTGCGATAAGAGTTGATGCTATTGTAATGACATTGGAGGGGGACATTGTTTCATTTAGGATGACATTTACTCAACCCGTAGAGGTGTATGATTTAATGTGGCTTTTACCTTGATGTATGTGGTCATAGTGTAAGTTATTCCTCAAGCATGTATATAGGTTTGTATGACCCACCTCTTTGACCATAGATTGGTAGACCAGTTGCTTGCCATGGGTAACATAGGCACTGTATTTCTCTTTACTGTCTACTGTACATGTCTTTGGAAATCCATATTTTTATAAGCTGAAATTACATGTGCTCTCGTTATCAAAGTTCACCTTTCATAAAAAAAAACGCTAGCATATAGTGACATCTGACACAGTGTATGATTGTACGTGTGTGCGTGCGTGTGTGCGAGCGTGTGTGTGTTTTGGCAGATGAAGGGCAGTGTTTCATCATCAAACCACAGATGACCTTTAAACCTTCAAATGCTGTAGAAAAGGTCTCACTCCTTTTCAGTAGCAAACAGCTTCAAAACAGAATATATAGCAGTCATAAACTATACAACATCCAAACATTCCTCAGTATCTCCAATAGTTCTTATGTTTAATTATGCTGAATCTGTTAGTGTACACAAATACATCTCTGTGAAAAAGCATTACTCTCTCTATTACAGTATGGAGATGTGAGTCTGAACTAATAGGGAGTCCTTGCATGGCTGTTTCGGTAGACTGTACTTATTCAGTGGCCCTGTAGGGAATATTACGTTTGTCTTGCCTCTTGTCCTACTTTACGTTAAGTGCACTTAAACCTATGTATTTACATGATCATTATATTTAGGTTACGTTTAGGTTTCACACCACATCATTTAAAGTGCTTCCAATCCGAAAAGTGAGTAAAATGTGCTTTGTCATTAATCTGTGTTCTGTTGCTAAAAGCTCAGAGGAGAGCAGGATTCTTTGCCTCTCTCCATCTTTCCATTTTTCTATTTTCCCAGCAGTCTTTCTTTTATCCCTCCTTCCCTTGAGTTCACTGTCGCTCGGCACCTTAAGTAGATTTCCTGTGTGTGTGTGTGTGTGTGTGTGTTTGTACGTGTGTTAGGGCTGCACAATGAATCCCCCCCAAAAATGCAAGTAGATGTTTTTGCCCATATCATGCATCCCTACTGTGTGTGTGTGTGTGTGTGTGCGTGTGTATGCGAGGTGTGCTCCGTCCCTTATTCCAGTCACACTCCAAGGATCAGGGCCTACAATCCTTCTATGATTAGGCCATGGAATTCACATTACCACCAGTCATAGCTTGGCTGTGTAAAGTATGTCTCAACTGGTTTCAGTCTGGCCCTGTGGGGTTTTGTCATGCTGTCTGTAATGTACACCAGACCAGACTAAATGGTGGAACAGTTTCAGGTGGTGGTTGCTCTTTGCCTCTCTCTGTATGTTATAGGAGTCAGAAAATAACATTTAAATAAAAGAAAAAGAACAATTAAAGCTCCTATGATGTGATGCTATGCTACTGAAATGTCATAACTTCTCTCTCTCTCTCACCCCCTCCCTCCTCTGCCCCTCCCCAGGCATTTGGCCAGACCTTCTCCACCCAGCGTAAGGTGGCTGCGGACGGGGAGACCAACGAGGAGACCCTCCTGCAGGAGTCAGCCACTAAGGAGGCCTACTACATGGGTCGCCTCCTGGGGATCCAGTCAGAGCTCAAACAGAGCCGGGCCGTCACAGTTAACACACAGGCCGACAACGAACACCTCAGTACCCTGCTGCAGGAGCTCGGAGAGGTGAGGGACCCGGGGTTAGAGGTCATGGGGGAGGGGTTTAGAGGAGACTCAAAGCAGTGGGTACTTAATATATACATATATACACAGTTATTGGCGGTGGTGGTGGGCCCATTATTTGATCTTGAACACAGTTTAGTGTGTGTGGCTTATATATCCCTATCAATGCCAATCAATACATGTATTTAGGATGTCCTAGGCTATAAAGTCCTTTTCACGTCAACATTTGTCACAAAGTGCTTTACAGTAAATCCTTGTTGTGTTTGATAGTAAACAGTCCAGTGTTGTTTTGTGATAATAACCTCAGGTCTTGTGTATTTGATAGTACTCAGTGTTGTGTGATAACTAACCCCTGGTGTTTGTGTCTGTCCTGTAGAGTAATGAGATGTTGGAGCTGCAGCGGAGCCGGATGAGAGAGGAGATCAGGGAGTATAAGTTCAGAGAGGCCCGACTCCTACAGGACTATACTGAGCTGGAGGAGGAGAACATCATCCTGCAGAAACTAGTGTCCACACTCAAACAGAACCAGGTGAGAGAACACACACACAGTACATACACACACACAAATGTACCCATACACACGCACACACACACACACACACACAACATACACATACATGTGGTTACACACACACACAAATGTACCCATACACATGCACACACACAAACACACACACACACTCAAACATGCACACACAGACACACTCAAACTTACACACACATGCGGTTGCACACACACACACACACACACACACATGCATGCACACACGCGTGCACACACAAACACACACACACAGTGTACCCATCCCTAACACCACATTATGCCTCTCCCTCTACCTCTTACTCCCCTCCTCCCTCCTTCCCTCCCCTAGGTGGAGTACGAGGGGTTAAAGCATGAGATCAAGGTTCTGGAGGAGGAGACCGAGCTGCTGAACAGTCAGTTAGAAGACGCCTTACGTCTCAAAGACATCTCCGAGGCCCAGCTAGAGGAGGCCCTGGACTCCCTGAAGAGCGAGCGGGAGCAGAAGAAGCACCTCCGCAAGGAGCTGGTCCACCACCTCAGCCTGTGTGACGTCCAATACACCGGCAGCGCCCACCTCACTTTCACCTCAGCGCCACCTAGTGGCACGGCTACGCCTGTCGCCGCCCTGTCGCCCAGCTCAGAGGAGCCGAGCAGATGTAACGGGCATCTACATGGAGGGTCAGGAACTGGGACGGGGACGGGGTCGCTGCCCAGGGCCAATGGAGAGTGTCGGGGAGAGGGGATGGTGTCGGATCTGTTCAGTGAGATGAACCTGACAGAGATACAGAAGCTCAGGCAGCAGCTGCTACAGGTGGGTGGAGAAGTACAGTTCACTCAGTTTGAATAAGTAGAGTGGTTTCGGTGGCCTCTAGAGTTTGGTGCTCAGATTTCTCAGTGTTATACACATGAAACAATGACATACAGGAGTATATCAGAATACTGTGGCAAACATGAACATACTCATTATAACTCATGTATGTAAACATAAACAATATTGCAAAGTGCACACATGTACACACCGATTCTGTACATATGAACACACATGTTTATATCCCCTCAGCAGCCCCATATTGTAGATGTGGGAATAAGTGTTGAATTATTCAGAGTGAGAGAGACTGCTGACATAACCTCACTGCATGCAGCTCTCTCTCTCTTCCTGTTCTCTCTCTCTCTCAGCCTGCCCCTCCCTCTCACTTTCTCTGCCTCTTTCAAGACTATAAATAATCAAGTTTATACCAGCAGTCAAATAAAGTGTTGTAGCACCAGTGAGAAGCTGTGGGAACAGCCGTTACTAGACCACTGGCTGTTACATGGACTCTAATCAAAATGTCCGCCATTTTGTTTCACAGTGGGTGTCTCCTCTTCTGTAGTTTCCACCAGCCCAGTGGGCCAGTGAGATGAAGATGCAGCCGGATGAAGTGTGTGTGGGGTTGATGTGTGTCCAACCATATACTGCAATCCCTGTAGGTGAAATGGCATCTCCCAACACATTCCCTCAGCCTCTCTCCGATTGGCTGGACTGGATGACACACTAGACTATTGATTTGCCCTCAGGAGTGTGCATGGTTTACTGTTCCCTCTGTAGTGTGCAGAGTTTAGGCCCTGCTGAAAAAAACTGCATAGACCAGCATGGTCTAGCTGGGTATTCTGGTTTACTAGCATAGTCTAGCTGTATTTTGGTCACTGGTGACTAGCCTTTGATGTGTTTTGGTCACTGGTGACCAGCCTTCACTTTGTTTTGGACGCTGGTGACCAGCCTTCACTGTGTTTTGGACACATACCAGTTTACACTGGTGATATTGGTATGCTGGTGACCATGCTGGTCTATGCTGGTCCAGCATGGTCAAGCTGGTCTGACCACGCCCATCATTATCATATTTCCCAGCATGCTCTATTGGTAGTTGATTTTTAGAATTGTTTGTTTCAATATCATATTTGGTTGTTGTGTTTTTGAACAATTGATTGATTCATTAATCTTATACTACACAAAGATAAATAACAAACATTTTTCTAAACTAATCTGTTTAGTTGGACTTATTGCACCCGTTACTGAAATGGTTGTTCCAGTTTAGATCATTTGGGTAGTCTCATTTATTCTTCTTTCTGATCCTGGCAGTCATTCTGAATGCATGTTGTGGATGAAAAAAGGTTAGTTGTTCTGGCTGGATAAACGTCACTTTGCAAGCCAGCATGATGTGCTTGATGCTGGTTTTGCTGGTGACCAGCAAAACACAGCGAAGGCTGGTCACCACTAAAACACAGCGACGGCACCACAAAAGCACAATGAAGGCACCATGAAATCAGAGTGAAGGCTGGTCACCAGCAAAACCAACACCTATGCTGGATCAGCCTATGCTGGTCTATGCTGTTTTTTTCAGCAGGGGGGGTTCCTGAGGGTTGAAGTGGACTGTGCTGAGTGTGCAGGAAAATGATGCAGCTATTTTAGTTCATGGGGCTGGAGATGATAAGGAAAGCTACTAGTTTAACAATAGGCTGACAATAGCTGTGTGTGTGTCCATAGGTGGAGCGAGAGAAAACTGTGCTGTTGATCAGCCTGCAAGAGTGTCAGACGCAGCTGCAGCATACACAGGGTGCCCTGAACGAGCAGCACGAGAGGGCTCTCCGCCTCAGCGAGCGAGTCACCGCCCTCAGGCACCTGCACCGGGAGGCCCAGCTCGCCCAGGAGGCCCAGCACGACCAGGAGGCCCACCTCAACCGAGAGGCCCTGATGGAGCAGGGAGAAGAGGAAGAGGAGGAGAAAGAGAGGGGATTAATACACAGCAGGGGCCAGGCATTCTGCCACCAGACCCCGGGTCTGGAGATCCTGCAGTGTAAATACAGGGTGGCTGTAACCGAGGTGGTCGAGCTAAAGGCTGAGCTGAAGTGTCTGAGAGAGAGGTACAACCAGTGTGTGGAGGGCGGGGTGGAGGAGAGGACGCGGGGAGAGGCCCAGCACAGATCTCTGGAGCAGCAGGTGGGGAGGCTGGAGAGGAGCTGCCGGGAGGGTAGGGAGAGGGTGGGGGGCCTGGAGACAGAGCTGAGAACAGCCAAGAACATGGCCAGTGAGAGCCAGGGGGCGCTCAACGCAGCGCAGGACGAACTGGTCACCTTCAGCGAGGAGCTGGCTCAACTTTACCACCACGTCTGCCTCTGTAACAATGAGACGCCCAACCGCGTGATGCTAGACTACTACAGACACGGCAGAGGACTGAGGGGTATCAGTGCCTCACTCAAGGGTGACGACAGCCGCGTTCTACTCACGCCCCGCCTCGCCCGGCGGCTCGCAGCAGCTGTTGCCACGGCAACCTCGTCATCCACGGCGGAGTCTCGTAGCCCCTCGGAATCCCCATCCAAAGAGCGGTTGTCAGGAGAGGGGGGCCGGGACAGGGACAGTCCTGTACCCCGCACCCCTCTTACGGGCTCCCCCAGCATCAGTGCCTCTTCCTCATCTTCATCATCATCGTCACCTGCGGTAGAGCCAGCTGGAGACCTGCGTAGGGAACCCATGAACATCTATAACCTCAACGCCATCATCAGAGAGCAGGTGACTGTGTATTTGCCATACTTACATCTTTGTTTTCATTGGCAGTTCAAACCTGAAACAGTTTATCACAGTTTGTTCGCCAGTTGATACCCTTAACCTTCCAAATGCTCATCATGAAGCTAACAGACACAGATTTGAGTGTATATGACAACATTAGCTAATGTTCGCTAACAATCTCCCTTGATGAACATGCTGTAGGTGAGGCACCTCCAGAGGGCAGTGGACCGGTCACTCCAGCTGTCCAGACAGAGGGCTGCAGCCAGGGAACTGGCCCCACTGTTTGACAAGGACAAAGAGGCCTGTATGGAGGAGATACTGAAGCTCAAGTCCCTGCTCAGCACCAAGAGAGAACAGATAGCTACCCTCAGACTGGTGCTCAAAGCTAACAAACAGGTCAGACATGGATATGGCATCCGAGATATGGATTACTATGAACATGGATTAAGCATCATGCTGGTCATTCGCTGTCTAACACTGCCTTGCTAGAATCTACTTTGAGACTCGTGACAAGCAATCTCCAAAAGATGGTTCTCACACAAACTGTTTTTTTTTAAGGCTACCAGGCTACAGTGGCCATCAGGATATCTAGAGGCTGCTGTCACAGTCACACCAATGTCCTCACTTTGAGTTTTCGATTGTTTTCTAACTCCCTTTTGGAAAAATGTATTCTGACCTCAATGGGACTTTCTGTTTAAATAAAGGTTAAAGAAATATCCCTGTTCCCTTGTTCTTACAGACTGCAGAGAATGCCCTGGCCAACCTGAAGAGTAAGTATGAGAATGAGAAGCACATGGTGACAGACACCATGATGAAGCTGAGGAACGAGCTGAAGGCCCTGAAGGAGGACGCTGCCACCTTCTCATCGCTCAGAGCCATGTTCGCCACCAGGTGACTATTTCTCTCCTCTCTCTCTCCCTTCATCTCTCTTTCTTTTATGGACTTCTTATTGTTCACTACCAGGTGAGAGACCAGGGGAGACCAGGGACAGCTTGTTAAAGGGATAGACTAGTTCTACATCCTACCCTTACTATTTCTCCCCCGCTCTCTCCATTATTCTGTCTCTCTCTCTCTCTCTCTCTCTTCTCTACTACTAATCATGTTATTTCTTCTGAACCTATCTCCACCTACACTGTGTAACCAAAACTTTTGTTTTTTGTAAGCACCCAACCCCTCTCCTTGAAACTTCTCAGGTGTGACGAGTATGTGACTCAGCTGGATGAGATGCAGAGGCAGCTGGCTGCGGCGGAGGACGAGAAGAAGACTCTCAACTCCCTCCTGCGTATGGCCATCCAGCAGAAGCTAGCCCTGACCCAGCGCCTGGAGGACCTAGCCTTCGACCAGGAGCAGTCACACCGCACCCGCGGCGGCAAGGTGGCCCGCATGAAGAGCAGCACCCCCAAAGTAAGTCCCGGTCCTCCCTCAAGCCCCACCACCGGCGCTGGCGCCCCCTTAAGCCCGACCTCTGCTACTACAGACGGCCTAGCCCTGGGCTCCCCTACGTTACATCATAGACACCCCCTCAGCCCCTCCTCCACGGCCCCCTCAGGCCCCACAGTACCAGGCAGCCCCCACTCCCTGGAGGAGCCCTCCTCCTCCTTGACCCCCCCATCCACCCCCCACATGCTGGCTCACTCCCAGTGGGCCCTGGGTGTCCGGACATTAGAGGTCGACTCCCACAGTTTCAGTCTAGACTCCCATAGTTTTAGTTTAGCACGTAGCACTACTGGGCTCTCCAGGCATTACTCCTCAGACTCACGGCCGTCTCCTAGCAGGGGTGCTCAGCCTGGCTCGGCCCCCTCCTCCCCCTACCGTTCTCCCATACTGGGGTCTCGCCGGTTGACGTGGAGCTCCCCTCGAACTCGCCCCCTTACCAACCTGACACGTACCTCAGCCCTTTATACCCCCTCTTCTTACACCCCTCCTAGTTCCTATATCCCTTCTAGTTCTTACACCCCTTCCTCCCCTTATACCCCCTCCAGTTCCTATACCCCTTCATCTGCTCATTACTCCCCTTCATCATATACCCCACCCTCTTCATACACCCCCCACACTTCATATAGCCACATCAGCAGCTACAGTCCCCTCTACCCTAGGTACTACGGTTCCCATCGACCCCCTCACTGACACTAAACTACAGTTCCCATAAACCTCCTCACTGACAACACTACAAATCCGATGAGTCCCCTCTCTAAACAGAACTACAGATTCCATCTGCCCCTTCAGACGGCAAAATCTTTAATGACGCTAAACTACATTTCCCATCAGCCCCTGGGGGAGTGGGTGGGGCTCACAGAGAGGAGGACAGACTGGTTTCCTGTTTCTTGTGCCTAAGCCTCTGGCCTCGATGCAGCATGTGGATGTGGCTCTGTATCGACGTGAATGTTCAGACTGACTTTCCTCAGGGATTTAACACAACATGGAGCACAAGTGGCCCTGCCTTCCTCTTATTCACAGACTGTTGATCAGTCGAAACTACAGGAGAGACAGGACACTTTACAGACCATACATACACAGTAGTTTTGGTCTTGCCCTTTAAATCAAATCACCATCCACAAAACGAATGAATATGTGTGCAGGACCTTACTGCTGTATGGAAAGACAGATGAGAAGGACATTTAGGTTAACTGGACATTTGAAGGAATTTTTTCACGTTGGACTGAGGTCTCGACAGATCAACCACTTACTTGACAGTGTTATTCTCTCTCTGTTTTTAATGAAAATCACACATACTGTAACCAAATGTCATTCAAAGCAAGTATTGGATAAGACCGATAAGTGATTATGGATTGTTTGCTATTTTTAATTGTTCAGTTATTACTCACAGCTCTGTACACACTGTCCTCACAATGTTATTGCGGTCATCCTCACATCTGCTGTGTAAGCACTGGCACATCTTTAGTCTAGCACCACCCAATGGCAGTTTGTAATATCACCATATATTCAGGAGTTAGAGACTGAAGACTTACGTCGAGGTTGAAGATCATATTAAACCTGTAACATAAATGACCTGGAATCAGCACACCATGATGGTTTTAATGTTAGCATTATGAGACAGAGCGAGCTAGGTGATTCTGGGTTTCATATCAGTAGGCGAGACAGACAGTGAGCTGTAGCTACACAGCACCCCTAGTGCCTCGGAGGGTAACTCCAGAGGAACACAACAGCATAGATGGATGAATGTAATAGATAGAAACTCACTCACCACCAAACTCAGGGAAGCTGACACACACACTTTTCAACTGGGGTTCAACAAGAATGAATTGTTAACCAGAATTATCATTACACTATTATAGAAATATAGACAAAGATTTGAATGACATTTAGGCTATGGGTTAGTTAGCATAGAGCTACTATATGATGCATAGATGGGATTTCACCGTTTCTGCACACATGATAGTGTGTCACCTGTGGATGTGTGTGCCTTAACAACTACAGCACCTGCTCAGTACAACGACAATGACTGATAAGACATGATTTCTATCAACTCACCTATTTTCTTTAAGAACTATTTTTTTCATGCCAACGGTTTTTGTTTTTTGGCCCTATCCCATAGGTTAGAATGGAAAATAACAAAGCCTTGCCAAATGATCAGTGTCTGTAGACAGTGCTCTTGATGAGGGATACACTGCTACTGGGTGTTAGCCAGTGAGTAGGCTTTGCCAACTTTGGCCCAATCCATGCACAGTTCGGTTTTGACAGGAAAAACTAAGAGGATGTGGCTGACGTGTAAACCGATATTTAATTTTTGAATTGGTTAAAATGAGGTTAAGGTTATGAGTTTGGTTAAGGTTAGAGTTATGGTAAGGGTCAGTTATAGATTTTGGCTAGTTGGGCTGTCAATGGAATGCTGGTCAGAAAAGTCTCCTTAGTCTCTCCCAGGTTTGACCCCCCTCTCTAGTATTGGCCCAGTCCAGTCTCCCCCCCACCCCACCAGTTCCAAGTTTGGAGCCCAGTTTACCACAACAACACTGTGTGTTTATACTCTTAACAAGCCCAGTCTCCATTGGTTCAAGTGATCTACATATACCCCAACATTTTGTTCTAACATGCAATATGGAGCAAAAAACGCATTTGACAGGACTCCTCTCAGCTACTTTGTTGACACCATTAGGTGACATTTACATATTTTCCATAACAGAAATACTCACTGTTCTTGCACTCATTGTTGGGCTGATTGAGCTGGTTGAATGTTTTTTTCCAATAGTCATCTAATGGTGAATGTACAGAAACACAATCAAGACTGTAGATTTGGCGTGGGAACCACCTCAGTGACCTTCAAGTTTTATACAAGGAGTTTGTATTACGCTACTTTATTTATTACACTTCATCACGTTAGCGATTACTGTACATGTGTATGACTCTGTCCCATACTCTAGCTTATGCACCAGCACCATCTACCTGCCTTGGCACAACACTGTATGCCTGTTACTTTGATAAGAACACCTTTGTAGTGTAGGTTATAATATGGAACATTTCCATCAGATGGTAAATTAGCTGGATATAGATATTTTCTGCAATGAGGGAATGAAAAGGGAAGGGTTGTCAAATATCAAATAGATGCTAGGGGTTGCTGTCTTAGCTTCTCAAGAAAGGAAACCAGTGTGACCTCCTCTCTGTGAAACCCTCCTCACTCCGCCCAACTCACACTCAAATATATACACACACACACACACACACACACACCAAACTCATTACAGTTTTAGGTCCCGCTACATCATAATTCCATCCGTACATGCAAGAGGATCTCAGTCCTGTCAAATGCGTTGTTCCTCCTTCCCCTTTCAGATGTATTTGTTTCCCACCACATCTATTTGCCTGTGATTTCTCCCTCTGTGAATACAGTGAATGCAATTTTCCTCTTCTGCTCTCTGTTTCAGGAGTCTTTCATAATGTGAAACATTGTCAATCTAAACACCCTTGCTTGTGCTAAAGCCATTTCCATTTCCAGGCAGACTGTTAATAGTTACCACTGATTGTCAGCCTGTTAGCTTTTGAGCACTTTATATGCATGTGTATATAACACTGAGTATTGGAAAGCTGTATCCTGTGTACAGTGCTATGTTCATACTCTTCGTATATACTCTAAATATCATGTATAAATGACCTGTATTTTGTGTGTCGTCGTCCTTTCTGTTTTGAGTGTTCTTGAACATCTCTCTCGCGTTCTCCTCTCATGGGTTGGGGAGGAATGCCTTGTCATCTTAGTTTCATGAAGTAGTTGTCATGTGTTCCACTCAGATATGCATAGGCCTACTTTACACAGCCTGCTCAGTTATTACACAAGCATCATGGGAAGCTGTAAGCATACATTCCATTGAACAGTACAATATATCAAATACATTAGTTGTTAGGCATTTTAGAATATTTAAGAATAGAAACATTCTTGCAGAAAATGTGTAACTGAATGTGCTTCTTGAAAACGCTGATATTGGGGTGATTTTCTTGGTAAATAATAATAATATGCCATTTAGCAAACGCTTTTATCCAAAGCGACTTGCAGTCATGCGTGCATACATTTTTACGTATGGGTGGTCCCGGGGGTCGAACCAAGTACTCTGTATTTTTCCCTTGCTGGATATGATCATCTGTGATGTCCCCTACTCTCCATCCCTGTCACCTCTCCTACAGTACTGTCTCTCCATCTAATCTGTCAGTCTCTCATAGATCGTCAGAAGTCTGCTGCCACAGTGCCGCCCGTCTCCTCACAGCTAAGGTGGGAGAAGGCCTCCCAAGCCAGCAGGTAAACAACTTAGACCAGACCAGGCTAAAACTAGCCTGAGTACCAGTCTGTTTGTGCTATCATGCCAACTCCTCACTCATTTATCATGCCACAAAGCAAAAGCAATGAGTTGGCAAGAGCGCAAACAGATCTGGGACCAGGCTAAAACTCTCCTTTTGACTGAAAGGTTGCATGTGTTTACAGTATATGTTAATTTTTTATATTTAATTTTGCTTGTACAATATAGCCAGGGTACAGCATCAGGAAATCAATCCTGTGTGTTTTGGGTGTGTGTGAGTTTTTATGCCTTTCTTGACCTACCATGAACACTATAAATGAGTCCATTTTAAATCATAATTGATATATCCTTTTGTCTGAGTGATCGAGGTAGATATCTGAGATCTTTGTCAGGCACAGTGTGTCTCCTGTTATCTCCTCTCCTCTTCCTCTTGTCTTCTGGTTGTCTCTGGTCATGCTCCTCCCAGACGTAGCATTGTGTCAGCTATCCAGGAGCACCGAGCTCACTGGCCCCTGAGCAGCAACAGCAGCAGCCCCCCACGAGTGCCTCTCCTCTGGCTCGCCCAGCCGCCTTGTCCCCCTGGTCCTCTATAACCCTGGAACTACTACACCCTGACCCCTGACCTCTAAACTCATCACAGGACTCTGCAGAGCAGAGCCGGAGCAGTGCCTCTCATTGTGGAAGAGAAAGACGACACTCACAAAGACTTATAAGAGACTGTCTGACTGAGGGTCTGTGGGAGAAAAGAGCGACATGCCGCCATCTTTACTACCGAGCTAGCTATTAGTCATTATTCATCATGTATTTGTCAATGGTGTTTTGGGGGTTGTTGAAACATACTTTTATGTTACGACCAGTGATGATCATTTTGTTGGGTTCAAGAGTTGGACAACTGTTGGGTTTTGCTGAATGTATAGCTAGCTGTACAATCATTAATGGCACCATACAGTATGTAGCGAACGCCAAGGTGGCAGAGGACAAAGCCATAACTGTGTATTTGAAATGCATGTAAAAGGTATTAGCTTTCACAAACACAGATTGTTTAAGTCATTTTCTGCTCTTTTTGGATTGGGTTCATCGCTTGTCCCACCCCTCACCAAGATCGTAGCTTGTTTTTTTTATATTCTATGGAATTGCTTTAAAAGGCACTTTGCTCATACAGCTACGGTATATGTAAATGTTTCTATTGCACTTTGTTTTACAGGATAAGAGATTTCCAAACAGGCTTTTTGTACCATCATCATCCTTCCTTGGTTCTACAGTATCTATGTTGAAACATCATCTTTGTGCCAAATGACATCATATTCCCTAAAGTAGTGCACTACATAGGGAATAGGGTGTCATTTGGAACATACTTTTCGTCAACCTCCTTTCTCTGAAGGACTGAATCAACCTCCTGAATAACAAGCACAAACTGACCAATGCATTCCAATACTAGTTGTGATCGACTGTTAACTTCACTTGGTTAAATCCTGATGTTGAAAGTAGATCTCGATCCAAGATTGCCTCTTGTTTTCTACATACTGTATATGGAAGTAACCACGCTGGATCGGCGTGTAGACTATTTAGCTATAGAATAGTAGTACTAGTAGCACTGTATGGTAGTAATAGTAGAGGTAGTTGGCAGTTTATACTGTACTGTATTAAACCATGATGCTATGTATCCTAACCTAGAAATACCAATTTGGAGCTTTTCTCAAACCACCACCCAGCAACTTTTAAACATCTATATAAAACGTCCACTCGCAGTCATAACTCATAGGCGTGGAAATAGGATGTATTCACACACCTCAACCTGGCTTTAGACAGAACATTCTGTTTCTACAGGATCTCTGACCATTACTGTGGTTGCTAACTACAGTAAGGTTTCAAAAACGTTGGGTTTTGTCATCCTTTTGTGTTATTCTGGTGAATGCTGTCTGTCCGCTCCATTCCCTCCGTTGGAAGCCACGTAACAAACTGCCAAAGAACCCACTAGGCTTCTCAGACATGACATGAAGCAGATGAAGGAGAGGGAAGGGGTTTTGTGTAACCAGCCGGAGACTGTATTAACCCACAGAGCTAAAGCCCTAGGCATTAGTTTGGGAGAGCAAACTGGCTTTGGAGCCCAATGGCGAGAGGAAGGGATATCTTGTCAGTTGCACAATTGAATGCATTCAACTGAAATTTGTCTTCCACATCTGTTTAGGGGATGGCACAGTTAAATCACAATGTCTCCTCAATAATGAGGATATCAGGAGTATTCTGTATGTTGTAACACTGTGGGTCACTCTGTCTATTTTCCCCACCATATGTATTCTCATTTATCTGAAGGTTTCTTTAAACTTATCAGATGGTTCAAAGACCATTGAAGGTGTACATAGGCCAACTGGAAATACAGTAAGCTATGGAGAAAATTATGAATGTCACTAGCTACTTTTTCCGGACCTGGAGAGTGTATAGTAGACAGGGAAAAAAGCTGAAGCTCTGAACGTGTGTCCCATAATAAAGTTTAACGGACTGCTTTGCACAATTTCAACACTACTCGACAACTCAATAAAAACCATTAGACATTCAGACAGCAATATAGAAATGTGTGGTATCTTTCAAATCCTTTTTATTGCATATTAAACCATGTAAAGCCTACATTTCAAAAGACAATAAATTCACCCTAATCTTATAGGGGCCTGCTAAACACTTTTGTATCTGTTTGTAAAACTTTACCATCAAAACCTTTAGAAAAATGGTCTACAGTATTGGAGTTTCCTCCACCAATAGGCTCACGGGGCGGAGGGTTTATAAAACGGGGGCGGTATTTTGTACCATTGTTAAGATCTATCGGATTCGATTTCATTGATGTAGATTCATGGCATGTTGGAATAGGTATTGGACTTTTGCTATTTGGTACGCTTATTTACGTTTTTGTTGGAGGAGCAGCTCGGTGATTACCTGCGTAAATCCCTCCGGCGTTCGTAGACTACGCGCCTCGAATCCGATCTCTATTCACGCTCAAGGGAACAATAAGTGGTATAAAGGTTATTATTATAAATAATATTACCATGTTTGACGGTGACCTGATGAAGATGGAGAGTGTGAAGACCACTCCCCGTGAGACGGAGGAGTTTAGGCGGACCGCGGTGAGGAGAAAATCGAAGGCAGTACCGCGGGAGACAGAAGGTCAGCATTGTCAAACTGCAGTTGATTTTGTAAACTTTTGGTAATGTTGAGTGAGTGCGTCAGCGCAAATAGAACTAACTTGACAGATTTCAAATGTATCCTACTATAGCCTATGTTGTCTGTGTTTGTTGCAGTGCATGTTATGATGTATTTAACTAATTGTCAGTGGCGATGGATCCTCTGTGGCTCCTGATCCGAAGTCATATTTTGAGGAACAGCGACGGCAAGGTAAAGAAGATGCCCACAGCCAAGTCATCTTTAGATAGAAAGTCTGGTGTGTTGGCATGGACGAGGTTTGCATGTCATTGGGGAGCCCAATCTAATGCTGTAGGAACTGAACTCAGCAAAAAAATCAAAATAAACGTCCTCTCACTGTCAACTGCGTTTATTTTCAGCAAACTTAACATGTGTAAATATTTGTATGAACATAACAAGATTCAACAACTGAGACATAAACTGAACAAGTTCCACAGACATGTGACTAACATACATTTTTTAATGTGTCCCTGAACAAAGGGGGACAAAATCAAAAGCAACAGTCTGTATCTGGTGTGGCCACCAGCAGCATTAAGTACTGCAGTGCATCTCCTCCTCATGGACTGCACCAGATTTGCCAGTTCTTGCTGTGAGATGTTACCCCACTCTTCCACCAAGGCACCTGCAAGTTCCCTGACATTTCTGGGGGGAATGGCCCTAGCCCTCCCCCTCCGATCCAACAGGTCCCAGACGTGCTCAATGGGATTGAGATCCGGGCTCTTCGCTGGCCATGGCAGAACACTGATATTCCTGTCTTGCAGGAAATCACGCACAGAACGAGCAGTATGGCTGGTGGCATTGTCATGCTGGAGGGTCATGTCAGGATGAGCCTGCAGGAATGGTAACACATGAGGGAGGAGGATGTCTTCCCTGTAACGCACAGCGTTGAGATTGCCTGCAATGACAACAAGCTCAGTCCGATGATGCTGTGACACACCGCCCCAGACCATGACGGACCCTCCACCTCGATCCCGCTCTAGAGTACAGGCCTCGGTGTAACGCTCATTCCTTCGACGATAAACGCGAATCCGACCAAAACCGCGACTCGTCAGTGAAGAGCACTTTTTGCCAGTCCTGTCTGGTCCAGCGACGGTGGGTTTGTGCCCATAGGTGACGTTGTTGCCGGGTGGGACCTGCCTTACAACAGGCCTACAAGCCCTCAGTCCAGCCTCTCTCAGCCTATTGCGGACAGTCTGTGCACTGATGGAGGGATTGTGCGTTCCTGGTGTAACTCGGGCAGTTGTTGTTGCCATCCTGTACCTGTCCCGCTGGTGTGATGTTCGGCTGTACCGATCCTGTGCAGGTGTTGTTACACGTGGTCTGCCACTGTGAGGACGATCAGCTGTCTGTCCTGTCTCCCTGTAGCGCTGTCTTAGGCGTCTCACAGTACGGACATTGCAATTTATTGCCCTGGCCACATCTGCAGTTCTCATGCCTCCTTGCAGCATGCTTAAGACCCATTCACACAGATGCGCAGGGACCCTGGGTCAGTAGAAAGGCCTCTTTAGTGTCCTAAGTTTTCATAACTGTGACCTTAATTGCCTACCGCCTGTAAGCTGTTAGTATCTTAACGACCGTTCCACAGGTGCATGTTCATTAATTGTTTATGGTTCATTGAACAAGCATGGGAAAAAGTGTTTAAACCCTTTACAATTAAGATCTGTGAAGTTATTTTGATTTTTACATTACATTTTACATTAAAATTTTAGTCATTTAGCAGACGAGCGACTTACAGGAGCAATTAGGGTTAAGTGCCTTGCTCAAGGGCACATCGACAGACTTTTCACCTAGTCGGCTCAGGGATTAGAACCAGTGACCTTTCGGTTACTGGCACAACGCTCTTAACCACTAAGCTACCTGCTGCCCCGAATTTACGAATTATCTTTGAAAGACAGGGTCCTGAAAAAGGGACGTTTCTTTTTTTGCTGAGTTTAGCTGGTCTGGTCATCCCTGTACAGTAGTGACAGGATACCTCCCATTCAAGTGACGGCCCCAGTGTCTCCTATTTAGTCCCCAGCTGAGGGCTTTCAGTCATGGCCACAATGGAGACACGCTATTAGCGCCTATTCTTTACAAAATAATCCATTGTGTCATTCTCTAATTGTAAACTACTCAGGCAATGTATTATTAGTGGTTGAATTAGCCTACACCTTTTTAGGGTGGCTATCACAAGTGCATTGAAACTAGCCTATGTCAGGATGCATTTACACACTGAAGACTGAAGTGGCAGAAGAGGAACATGTCAGTAGTTTTACTGGTTATGCTAATCTATCACTGGCATGCCCTGGAGGGTGTATGTGTTCTGTTTGTAATTAACCTTCTCTAGGTATTGTGTGTTTGTGTGTGCACATTGGCAGCAGCAGGGCTCAGCTCTTCCGATTTTACTGAAGTTGAGCTAAACTGAAATCTCCTTTCCCCTGAACAAATATGACTGGACTTTGCCTGTGGCTCTCTAGACCTAGTCTACCTAGTGCTGAAGCCATAACAGAGTGTCTGTGATGTCTGCCAAGGCATTGACTGAGCACAGCTGACTGGTATAATATGTTACAGTGATTTACTGTCCCTTACACTCTAATGTAGTGGTTATTGTCTGTGGAGATACCTGATTTCACTCAGGAAGCTCCTCCTCTTCCACTTCCACTTTAAAGACAGTCACACACTGACCACTCAGTCAGAAAGGGACACTTGCTGATAAGCAGTGAGTGTGTTTGGGTGTGTATGAGTCTTAGAGACTGAAGCAGGACTCCATTCAAGAACAGCAGTGGTGTGTGCGACGCGCTCCTCTGTCCTTTCTGGAATAGCGTGTATGTGAGAAGAGGGCAGACTTCTGTCAGACAGACAACATATCTTGTGGATTCAAGTTGTGTGCTTTTTCGTGACCAGAAACATGCAAACACTTTGTTCAGTTGCTTTACTATTTCACAGTGCCCTTTTGAACTAGCTAAGTAACATTTAGATTTAACCGGCCACTGTATGACAAACGCATAGGGTTTGAGTGTGTGTCTGTGAGCACAAACTGTGCCAATACTGCAGAGTCAGCATTATTATGCTAAACTCATATGTTGGCAGCACTTTCTGTCTAATTTTTACCTAGTCTGAGTCATCATGCTACTCCTTATCATGCTAAACAGCATGACACAGAGTACATGGAGTGGAATGTTAGCCTGAAATCCAGAACCTGTTTTGTTAACTTTTACCCACTTCAAAACAACATACTGTCACTTTGGTCGTCCTCTCCTCCTCAGGAGACACACAGACTGCAGTCTGTTGGTTAAGACATATAGCTTATTATCTCTCCAATGATGTAAGGAAAACTAGAAAGGGTTAACCTGTTGAGAGAAGTGAGAGTGAAAAGCAGTCAGATGACTTTGATAAACACCATCTCAGCAACACGTGGTGAATTTAGCTCTGTTTCACATTGATTCCTGGAATTGTTAATAATATCAGTAAGCTTGGCATTGTTTTTGGCCAGGAATGCAATTGTTAATCTTTAATTTCTCCTGACAGCATTGGAAACTCATAGAATAAGCGAGCTAGCGACTTCAGTGAAAGAACAATGGGACAAGATAAAACTATAAAGATACCATACTTTACACAAGATACATTCTCACTGGGCAGAAGGTTACAATGGTTAAAGGGGCAATCTGCAGTTCAAACAACAGAGGTCACCCCGCTAATGTTCCTGCTGAGGAATGGGGGTGGAGAAATGCAACTACTCTCACATTCATAGACCGAGCTATGGATGCAAAGACTGACCATCCAATAGACCAAAATGTAAAAAATTTGAGGTGATAGTGTTTGTTTACAATTACATTGTTCACAAACAACGGAGAAAAACAAGCCTACATTTTGGGTTCCGTCGGGTTAAGACTGTTGAACCAAGCTCATGAGGCATCTACAAGTTACATTCTTCAAGAATCAATTGGGACACATCACCAATATCAAAGTCCAAAAATGGATGTAGCAAACACAGATTGCCCATCCAACCAATAAGTCAAAGGGGTGTCGATTACAGATTGATTTAATAAGTATGCCATCAGAGGATGGACTGTTTTTAAAGTATATTAACTTCCTCATACCCTTACTGTATGTCACTGTGGCAGGTGTCCAATCTCCCTCTTACTAGATCTCTTGCTCTCCCTCAGTACTGAGCAGCAGTGTATGTGGCTCTGTGTATAGTACTGTAGCTGTGGGAGCACCATTACCAGAAATGGAGGTCAATGGAAAGAGCCCATTTTAAAGTGGCCTTTTATTATCCCAGCACAAGGTGCACCTGTGTAATGATCATGCTGTTTAATCAGTTTCTTGATATGCCACACCTGTCAGGTGGATGGATTATCTTGGCTAAGGAGAAACGCTCACTAACAGGGATATAAACAAATTTGTGCATAAAATTGGAGAGAAATGAGCTTTTTGTGCGTATGGGAACATTTCTGGGATTTTTTTAAAATTTAAACTCATGAAACCTGGGACTAACACTTTACATGTTGCGTTTTATATTTTTGTTCTGAAACCAGGCTAGGATAGATCCCTTACTCAGCCTCTCCCTCCTCCCTCCTTGTCTCCAGTGTCTCCTGAACCTGCCCATCTCCAGAGCCCTGGGAAGAGCCCTGTCAAGGTGCCAGGAGAAGCTCTACTCACAGGGAAGGGATCAGGACAACAAGGGAGGGGGCTAGCAGTCCACAGCCCAGGAAAGTGTCCTGTGACCAGGCCTAGCCACAGCCCGGTGAAGGGGGCACCACCAGGGACCCAGAGCCCAGGAAAGGGACTAGGGGTTCACAGCCCAGGAAAGAGCTTCATACAGGGGGGACTAGGATCTCAGTCCCCAGGGAAAGGTGCAAAATCCAGGCTGAACCAGCTGAGAAGCCCTGGGGCCAGGAAGAAGAAGAGACATGGACTGATGGCAGGATCGCCCTGCCGCCTGCCTGACCTCATCATTCACCTTGAGGGAAACCAGTCTGTGCTCAGATCAGCTAACAGCAGCCCAACACATACCACCACCTCCATAAGCCTGGACCAGCCTACAGACCCAGGCAGTGGGTCTACCCCCAGCTCCCACACAGGACTGGATGCTCACAGACCCAGTCCAGACAGGGCAGTAGTAGTGACCCATAGGGAGGGCAGAGCGAGGGAAATCTCTCCCATAAATATGAATAGTTTGGACCTGATGAGGGACGCTGTACTGGTCAATGGCCATATAGGAGACGGAGGGAAGGTGGATACAGGGATGAACGTGGAGCTGCCCCCCTCTCACAGAACTGAGACTGGGACGGAGAAGGCCAAGCTTCAGGAGAGCTCTACAGATAAGAAGATGGAGAGAGGGAGTGAGGAGGTGAAGGTGCAGGACTCCACTGAACAGAAGCTATATAAGATAGCCAATGAGCTTCTACAGACGGAGCGGGCCTATGTTGCTCGCCTTCACCTGCTAGACCAGGTCAGTGTGTCACTGTCAACCTCATTGTTTCTGTTCATTCACTGTAGTGATCACCACATGACTTGATCAGTATGTATTGATTAGCAGTGTTTTAACACTGTGTGTGTGCAGGTGTTCTGTGCGCGGCTTACTGAGGCGGCCGGTAAAGGCTTGTTCCCTGTAGATGTGGTGAGGACAATCTTCTCCAACATCTCCTCCATCCACACCTTCCACAGCCAGTTCCTACTGCCAGACCTGGAGACACACATGGACCAATGGTGAGACAACCCAAGTAGATGATGCAATTGAAGTACTTATCTACAATGGAACTGAAGGACATGATTGGATTGGAACCTTTTTTTATTCAATGAAAAATATGGTTTTATTTTGTCATTCATCCAGCCTAACAAAGACTACAGTGATTTTAATATTCTTACATTAAATCTCTAGCTTCATATCTAAACAGTGATTAAATAATCATTTTTTGACCTTTGATCACCGACCCTTGACCCTGCAGGTCTGTGAGTCCTCGTCTGGGTGATGTCATGCAGCAGCATGCTCCCTTCCTCAGGATGTATGCTGAGTACGTGATGAGCTTCGACCACGCCATGGAGCTGCTTAGAGTCTGGACGGAGAGGTCCACACCATTCAGGAACGTCATACAGGACATACAGGTATGGTGGCTGGGCAGGGACACAGAATAAATCTCTGTTCACACTTTACTGAATATCTTATTCATGCTCTTAATCTTAATTTCACCATTCACCCAAAGAAAACCAATAGTTGCTAACTTTGCAGTGGTGAAAACATTTAGTCAATCTTGCCCTGTTGTTGATTTGCTTTATCTTCCAGAGTCAGGCGGTGTGTGGTAGTCTGACCCTGCAGCACCACATGTTGGAGCCGGTCCAGAGAGTACCTCGTTATGAGATGCTGCTGAGAGACTACCTCAAGAGACTGCCTGATGACGACTCAGACCACAGCCATGCAGAGAGTGAGTTGACACCTGCCTTACTTACTGTACCATAGACATAGTCCAACATACAGTAGATCCACAAAGGCCAGCCTCACTCTTACTGAAGCAGAGATCAGGTAGTCCTCATCGCTAGCTAAGACTCACGCAGTGTCGTCACAGTAACTGTCACAGAAACCATAATAGATTAGGTTTTGTGGTTTAGGGGTTTTGTGGTTTTGCTATTCTTTATAAAAAATAAAATAAGGTATTGATCTCTTTGTCTGCCTTCAGAGTCTCTGCAGGTCATCTCCATGGCAGCAACACACTCCAACAGCGCCATCCGCAAATCAGTACGTGCAGATCTAATATGCTAATCCTCTACTTTCTGCAGATAACAGTTGTCAGTACAGTATATCTAGAGACCCATTTCTCTTTTGGCTTAGAGAGTAAAATATTACTACGCTTAACTACTGTCATCTGTACTTTGTTCATTTTCTATTGGTTGGGACATAAGTTTGTGATATGCTCTGTTGTCTAACATCCTCCGTTCTGCTGTGTTGTCCTCTAGGAGAACCGGAAGAAGCTGCTGGAGATCTACGAGATGTTGGGGGAGGAGAAGGACGTGATGAACCCCTCTAATGAGTTCATCAGGGAGGGACGCATTCTGATGCTGGCTGCCAGGAACTCCGCTATGGAGAGACACCTCTTCCTGGTTAGACCAGCTCACAATATTTTAACCTTTATTTTACCAGGAAGTCCCATTGAGGTCAGAAGACCACCTCTTTCCCAATGGAGACCTTATGGCTTTTAGGAGGACACAACATTATATAATGTTGCTATAGAAATGTATAGTGTAGAACAGACATGATTTTCTGCTATGTATAATATGGAATTAAATAATCTATATTTCGTCGAAATCTTGCACTTCACTGAATAGTAACCACTGAACATCCATCCATCCATTAACCCACACGGGTCAAACTCATTCCAAGGATGGCAGGTTTTCACTCCACTCTTGTACTTGATGAATTAAGGTCACTAATTAGTAAGGAACTCCCTCACCTGGTTGTCTAGGTCTTAACTGACAGGAAATAATAAACTCGCAGACACTCGGCCCTCCGTGGAATGAGTTTGAGACACTCCTGCATTAATGGGTCATTCAGGAGACTCTTGGTGCTCATACTTAAAACCCTCATGTCTTTCTTGCCTCTCGCGCCCTCTGCTGTCAATCCAGTTCAACAACATGCTGCTGTGCTGCACTCCTCGGTTCAGCCTGGGGGGGCAGCGGTTCACCCTGCGGACACGGATAGACGTGGAGGGCATGATTGTGCAGCGCACCACCAACGAACACCACCCCCACACCTTCAAGGTGTCTGGAAAGGAGAGGACCCTGGAGAGGACCCTGGACCTACAGGCCAGGTGAGGGGAGGGGTGGATGTCACACTAATATAACTCACCTGAAGGTCTTGGATGGATGAATATATTTTGTATAAGTGTTAACGTGGCGTTCTCTTTCCAGCTCTGAACAAGACAAGGAGAACTGGATAAAGGTAACAGTGCTTTGTCATATTTTGAAACATGTATGAATTACCAATGACACATAATGAGTATATCGAGAGAGCACACATGGTCTAACAGGCCTTGTACTTTCAGGCTTTTCAGGACACCATTGATGTTTTCCGGCAGAAGATTGAGACTTTTAAGTCAGCTTCTAAAGAAGTAGAGGTATCTGTAAGGATACCGATATAATTTTATTTTGTGTGTGTGTGTTTCTCCATCTGTACAGTATGCTCACTGTATTCATATAGAGGGATAAATCACAGGCAAAGTGGAGGGGAACGGATCATTTAGCTAAAGGGAAGGAGGAACAACTCATTTGTGATCCTATTGCATGTACAGGTGGAAAAACCACAAAGCGAGACTGAAAACTGATTTTGAGTGTGTCTTTGCTCCTGTGTGTGTGAACAGACGGAGGAACTGGGTCGGCGTGCCCCTCGATGGATCAGGGACAATGAGGTGACCGTGTGTATGAAGTGTAGCGAACCCTTCAACGCCCTCACCCGATGGAGACACCACTGCAGAGCCTGTGGCTGTGTGAGTTAACAAACACACACACGTACGCACATGTAGATACACACACACACACACACACACACATGGGATACATAACACACACTTCACATTCCCTTTACCTAAGGCTGGGGTAAGGTTATGATTAGTTGAAATAGCATTCACGTTCAGTGCTGTACTTCCATTCTTTCTAACAAAACCAGCCAGATATGACCATGACGTCCTGTGTGTCCACCTGTTTGTCAGGTGGTGTGTTGGAGGTGTTCAGAGAACAAAGTAACTCTGGAGTACGATGGCAACAAGGTGAACAAGGTGTGTCTAGACTGCCACTCCGCCCTGACCTTCCGGGCCAACAAAGAGGAGAGGGGAGAGGGCAAGGAGGGGGGGCATTCTAGAGGTTCCACACCCCACCTCCCCATTTCCATCCCTACCCTTTTCCCAGGATGTGAAGGCCCTTTCTAGGGTCCCCTTGCAGGGAACAGGTGACTGGTGTCATCAATGAAAATGGGATGGTGGTTAATGACAATGCCATGGTTGGCAAGGGGACGGTCATCAATGGAAGTGTCACTGATAATGGTTACGGTAGTGTCGCCAATAGAAATGGGATGGCTGTCAATGACAGCGAGGAGGCTCACTCGAACAGCCTCAGTGTTCAAACACACACTATCCCCCAGTCTCTGTACTTGTGTTAGTGGCTTTAATGAGATACAGTGAGCTCCAAAAGTATTGGGACAGTGACACATTTGAAATGATACTATGAGGTTAAAGTGCAGACTGTCAGTTTTAATTTAAGGGTATTTTCATCCATATCGGGTGACATGTTTAGAAATTACAGCACTTTTTGTACATAGTCCCCCCATTTTAGGGAACCAAAAGTATTTGAACAAATTCACATATGTGTATTAAAGTAGTAAAAAGTTTAGTATTTGGTCCCATATTCCTAGCACGCCTTGATGACATCATGCTTGTGACTCTTGTTGGATGCATTTGCTGTTTGTTTTGGTTGTGTTTCAGATTATTTTGTGCCCAATGGAAATTAATGGTAAATAATGTATTGTCATTTTGGAGTCCCTTGAATTGTAAATAAGAATAGAATATGTTTCTAAACACTTGATTCCGGAACATTTTTCTACTTTAATACACATATAAGTGAATTTGTCCCAATACTTTTGGTCCCCTAAAATATGGGGGGGAGGACTATATACAAAAGGTGTTGTAATTTCTAAATGTTGGATGAAAATACCCTAAAATTAAAGTTGACAGTCTACACTTTAACCCAATAGTCATTGTATCATTTCAAATCCAACGTGCTGGATTACAGAGCCAAAAGAACCCAAAATGTCACTGTCCTAATACTTTTAGAGCTCTCTGGTATTCCCTAACAGGTTGGCAATGAGATGTATTTTGTGTAAAAACTCTGGCGATGCAATGTAAGAGTATTCTGCCTATTCTCTATCTGGATCAGAAAATCAACTAACTTTCGTTTGTATTTGAAGTTATTTTCCTTTTGAAAAAATAAAGTTAAACTTGTTGCAAGGTGTTCATTTGAACTTGAAAATAAAAGTTTGAAACTTATGAGCTAAGTTTCTTATGGTACCAGTATGTGTTATTAAAGAGATTCTCTGATACTTTTGTAGACTTCTTTTGCCAGTAGTTCTGAAAGTAGCACTTAAGAAAATTGCGTACTACATCACAGATATGTGCACTACGTCATTGCTCTCTCTCCATTAATCCCGCCCGTGTAGGCGTGTTTTGCATCGGCTGGAAGTTGATTGCCTTCAATTTGGAACCGGGCTGCCTTCCGGGTTTGAGCCAGGTGCCCCTTTCAAAGTCTGCTCAAAACAAAAGTGACGTAATTAAGCATGCGTAGTAATTACTAGGATTCTGTGTTTTCCCATGCAAAAGAATTGCTTTTGATAAAAATGCTTTTATCTGCCTTCCCAATGAGACATTTTTTAGAAAATTCTAACATTTAGTTCATGGAAAAGAGGTGTATGTTTCTGGACGATGCACCAGGCTGCCTTGTTGACAAAATGACAGAGCTGTGCAGATTACTGTTCGATTTGAGATGTAAGGGGCCATAAACCGGTGCCCCGCCGGCTTATAATAATAGAATGCGCCCTTTCTCTGCTGTGGCCACTGAGCTGTTGGACCTGCCCTGCAACATCATTGGATAACGCTGGGCAGGCCTCTTGCTAGCTCACTCAAATGCGAGGGGCTGAAGCTCATTAGCTAGAACTCAAAATGCTAGGGGGCTGGCCCTCATGGGGGAGGGGGGAAATGTAGGGAAAATGGTGCAGCACAGCTTTCTTTCTTTCTTTCACCTTTATTTAACCAGGTAGGCCAGTTGAGAACAAGTTCTCATTTACAACTGCGACCTGGCCAAGATAAAGCAAAGCAGTGCGATTAAAAACAACAGAGTTACATATGGGGTAAAACAAAACTACAACAGAAAATGTATATACAGTGGGGGGAAAAAGTATTTAGTCAGCCACCAATTGTGCAAGTTCTCCCACTTAAGTTGAGAGAGGCCTGTAATTTTCATCATAGGTACACGTCAACTATGACAGACAAAATGAGAAAAAAAATCCAGAAAAATCACATTGTAGGATTTTTTATGAATTTATTTGCAAATTATGGTGGAAAATAAGTATTTGGTCAATAACAAAAGTTTCTCAATACTTTGTTATATACCCTTTGTTGGCAATGACACAGGTCAAACGTTTTCTGTAAGTCTTCACAAGGTTTTCACACACTGTTGCTGGTATTTTGGTCCATTCCTCCATGCAGATCTCCTCTAGAGCAGTGATGTTTTGGGGCTGTCGCTGGGCAACACGGACTTTCAACTCCCTCCAAAGATTTTATATGGGGTTGAGATCTGGAGACTGGCTAGGCCACTCCAGGACCTTGAAATGCTTCTTACGAAGCCACTCCTTCGTTGCCCGGGCGGTGTGTTTGGGATCATTGTCATGCTGAAAGACCCAGCCACATTTCATCTTCAATGCCCTTGCTGATGGAAGGAGGTTTTCACTCAAAATCTCACGATACATGGCCCCATTCATTCTTTCCTTTACACGGATCAGTCGTCCTGGTCCCTTTGCAGAAAAACAGCCCCAAAGCATGATGTTTCCACCCCCATGCTTCACAGTAGGTATGGTGTTCTTTGGATGCAACTCAGCATTCTTTGTCCTCCAAACACGACAAGTTGAGTTTTTGCCAAAAAGTTATATTTTGGTTTCATCTGACCATATGACATTCTCCCAATCCTCTTCTGGATCATCCAAATGCACTCTAGCAAACTTCAGACGGGCCTGGACATGTACTGGCTTAAGCAGGGGGACACGTCTCTCACTGCAGGATTTGAGTGCCTGGCGGCGTAGTGTGTTACTGATGGTAGACTTTGTTACTTTGGTCCCAGCTCTCTGCAGGTCATTCACTAGGTCCCCCCGTGTGGTTCTGGGATTTTTGCTCACCGTTCTTGTGATCATTTTGACCCCACAGGGTGAGATCTTGCGTGGAGCCCCAGATCGTGGGAGATTATCAGTGGTCTTGTATGTCTTCCATTTCCTAATAATTGCTCCCACAGTTGATTTCTTCAAACCAAGCTGCTTACCTATTGCAGATTCAGTCTTCCCAGCCTGGTGCAGGTCTACAATTTTGTTTCTGGTGTCCTTTGACAGCTCTTTGGTCTTGGCCATAGTGGAGTTTGGAGTGTGACTGTTTGAGGTTGTGGACAGGTGTCTTTTATACTGATAACAAGTTCAAACAGGTGCCATTAATACAGGTAACGAGTGGAGGACAGAGGAGCCCCTTAAAGAAGAAGTTACAGGTCTGTGAGAGCCAGAAATCTTGCTTGTTTGTAGGTGACCAAATACTTATTTTCCACCATAATTTGCAAATAAATTCATTAAAAATCCTACAATGTGATTTTCTGGATTTTTTTTCCTCAATTTGTCTGTCATAGTTGACGTGTACCTATGATGAAAATTACAGGCCTCTCTCATCTTTTTAAGTGGGAGAACTTGCACAATTGGTGGCTGACTAAATACTTTTTTTCCCCACTGTACAGTGTGTTCAAATGTAGCAAGTTATGGAGGTAAGGCAATAAATAGGCCATAGTGCAAAATAATTACAATTAGTATTAACACTGGAATGATAGATGTGCAAGAGATGATGTGAAAATAGAGATACTGGGGTGCAAATTAGCTAAATAAATAACAATATGGGGATGAGGTAGTTGGGTGGGCTAATTTCAGATGGGCTGTGTACAAGTGCAGTGATCGGTAAGGTGCTCTGACAACTGATGCTTAAAGTTAGTGAGGGAGATAAGAGTCTCCAGCTTCAGAGATTTTTGCAATTCGTTCCAGTCATTGGCAGCAGAGAACTGGAAGGAATGGCGGCCAAAGGAGGTGTTGGCTTTGGGGATGACCAGTGAGATATACCTGCTGGAGTGCATACTACGGGTGGGTGTTGCTATGGTGACCAATGAGCTAAGATAAGGCGGGGATTTGCCTAGCAGTGATTTATAGATGGCCTGGAGCCAGTGGGTTTGGCGACGAATATGTAGTGAGGACCAGCCAACGAGAGTGTACAGGTCACAGTGGTGGGTAGTATATGGGGCTTTGGTGACAAAACGGATGGCACTGTGATAGACTACATCCAATTTGCTGAGTAGAGTGTTGGAGGCTATTTTGTAAATGACATCGCCGAAGTCAAAGATTGGTAGGAAAGTCAGTTTTACAAGGGCATGTTTTGCAGCATGAGTGAAGGAGGCTTTGTTGCGAAATAGGAAGCCGATTCTAGATTTAACTTTGGATTGGAGATGCTTAATGTGAGTCTGGAAGGAGAGTTTACAGTCTAACCAGACACCTAGGTATTTGTAGTTGTCCACATACTCTAGGTCAGACCCGCTTCAAGAAAACTATATTTTAATCTAAGGATTTCGTGGCTAATTGATGTAAAAAAGTACTTATTCTCATAAATGATGCATGTATGAACTAGACATTGAACACATCCAGCCCAAAGCGGGAGGTTTAAAAAATACTTTCACCAAAGTACAGGAGCATGTCTTAGATTCCTATGGAAAAGCTCTACACATTTTATGGAGATGGAGACCTTCAACTAAATACAATACATTACCAAAAGTATGTGGACACCTGCTCGAACATCTCATTCCAAATCATGGGCGTTAATATGGAGTTGGTCCCCCCTTTGCTGCTATAACAGCCTCCACTCGTCTGGGAAGGCTTTCCACTAGATGTTGGAACATTGCTGCGGGGACTTGTTTCCATTCAGCCACAAGAGCATCTGTGCAGGCCAGTCAAGTTCTTCCACACCGATCTCGACAAACCAGTTCTGTATAGACCTCGCTTTGTGCACTGGGGCATTGTCATGCTGAAACAGGAAATGGCCTTACCCAAACTGTTGGAAGCACAGAATCGTCTAGAATGTAATTTTATGCTGTAGCGTTAAGATTTCCCTTCACTGGAACTAAGGGGCCTAGCCCGAACCATGAAAAACAGACCCATACCATACCATACCATTATTATTCCTCCTCCACATTCGGGCATAGGTAGCTTTCTCCTGGCATCCGCCAAACCAAGATTCATCCATCGGTCTGCCAGATGGTGAAGCGTGATTCGTCAGTCCAGAGAACACATTTCTACTGCTCCAGAGTCCAATGGCAGCGAGCTTTACACCACTCCAGCCAACGCTTGGCATTGCGCATGGTGATCTTAGGCTTGTGTGTGTGGCTGCTCGGCCATGGAAAACCATTTCATGAAGCTCCCGACGAACAGTTCTTGTGCTGACGTTGCTTCCAGAGGCAGTTTGGAACTCTGTACTGAGTGTTGCAACCGAGGACAGACGATTTTTACGCGCTTCAGCACTCGTTCAGTGAGCTTGTGTGACCTACCACTTCGCGGCTGAGCTGTTGTTGCTCCTAGAGGTTTCCACTTCACAATAACAACACTTAACAGTTGAGGGGCAGCTCTAGCAGGGCAGAAATTTGACAAATTGACTTGTTGGAAAGGTGGCATCCTATGACGGTGCCGCAATGAAAGGCACCGAGCTCTTCAGTAAGGCTATTCTACTGCCAATGTTTGTCTATGGAGATTGCATGGCTGCATGCTCGATTTTATACACCTGTCAGCAACGGGTGTGGCTGAAATAGCCAAATCAGTTGAAGGGGTGTCCACATACTTTGTGTGTGTAAATATAGTGTTACTGGTTGTTCTCTCACAGCTTTTCACTGTGTCAGCATAAAATGTTTTACTTTATCAGTATCCCTGACGTTATTTTCCCCCGGTTACGTCACATTTCTCCTGCAGTGCCTAACTACATTTTGTATGTGTATAAAGAAGTGGACAGGACCACAGAATCTAGATCCTGCATTATTTCTAAAGAGGTGTCATTTCAAAATGAGGGGTGTTTTTCTGGGGCATGGGCTCAGGGAGAGTGTGAGGGGGCAGAGACAGTTTGATCGAGAGCCAAGGGACTGAAGCTACAGACCCAACCCACAAACAGACAGATCACCACCACCTGTGACATCTGGGATAAGCTGAAGCAGCTGAGAAACATGGTGCACATCCTGGGAAACATCGTGGTGGAGCTGAGGAACATGGAAGCCAGACTGGAAACGAAGAATGCAGGTATAGTGCATTCGGAAAGTATTCAGACCCTTATTCTAAAATTGATAGTTTTTTCCCCTCATCAATATACAGACCACCCCATATTGACAAAGCAAAAACAGGTTATTAGAAATGTTTGCTAATTTATTACAAATAAAAACTGAAATCACATTTACATAACTATTCAGACGCTTTACTCAGTACATTACAGCCTCGAGTCTTCTTGGGTATGATGCTACAAGCTTGGCACACCTGTATTTGGGGAGTTTCTCCTATTTGTCTCTGCAGATCTGCTCAAGCTCTGTCAGGTTTGATGGGGAGCTTCGCTGCACAGCTTTTTTCAGGTCTCTCCAGAGAAGTCCGGGCTCTGGCTGGGCCACTCAAGGACATTCAGAGACTTGTCCCGAAGCCACTCCTGCATTGTCTTGGCTGCGTGTTTAGGGTCATTGTCCTGTTGGAAGGTGAACCATTGCCCCAGTCTGAGGTCCTGAGCGCTCTGGAGCAGGTTTTCATCAAGGATCTCTCTGTACTTTGCTCCGTTCATCTTTTCCTCATTCCTGACTAGTCTCCCAGTCCCTGCCGCTGAAAAACATCCTCACAGCATGATGCTGCCACCATGCTTCACTGTATGGATGGTGCCAGGTTTCCTCCAGACGTGACGCTTGGCATTCAGGCCAAAGAGTTCAATCTTGGTTTCATCAGACCAGAGAATCATGTTTCTCATGGTCTGAGAGCCTGTAGATGCCTTTTGGCAAACTCCAAGCAGGCTGTCATGTGCCTTTTACTGAGGAGTGGCTTCCATCTGGCCATTATACCATAAAGGCCTGATTTGATGGAGTGCTGCAGATATGGTTGTCCTTATGGAAGGTTCTCCCATCTCCACAGAGGAACTCTTGAGCTCTGTCAGAGTGACCATCAGGTTCTTGATCACCTCCCCCGGTTGCTCAGTTTGGCCGGGCGGCCAGCTCTAGGAAGAGTCTTGGTGGTTCTAAACTTCTTCCATTTAAGAATGGAGGAGGCCACTGTGTTCTTGGGGACCTTCAATGCTGCAAAAATGTTTTGGTACCCTTCCCCAGATCTGTGCCTCAACACACTCCTGTCTTGGAGCTCTAAGGTCAATTAATTCAACCTCATGGCTTGGTTTTTGCTCTGACATGCACTGTCAACTGTGGGACCTTATATAGAGAGGTGTGTGCCTTTTACAAATCATGTCCAATCAATTGAATTTACCACAGGTGGACTCCAATCAAGTTGTAGAAATATCTCAAGGATGATCAATGGAAACAGGATGCACCTGTAGCAAAGGGTTTGAATACTTATGTAAATAAGGTATTTCAGTTTATTTTTAATACATTTGCTCAAATTTGTTTTCCCTTTGTCATTATGGGGTATTGTGAATAGATTGATGATGGGGAAAAGTATTTAATCAAAGAATAAGGCTGTAACGTAACAAAATGTGGAAAAAGTCAAGGGATCGGAATAATTTCCAAATGCACTGTATGTATGAATATGGAATTTGTTTCATTATGGTATTGGTTCAGAGGAGGACAACAGCTTTTGATTGTTTGTTTAAAAATCACAGCACCAGTGAGAGGAGTCTACTACATCAGATTCAATGCAATAGATTACCTCACATCGCCGTTCATGGGTCTATATCTTTACCACAATGACAAGAGAGTTCTGTTAAATGACCTATACGGTACCCATGGAGATTGTAGGTACATGTGCAATGCATTGACTCTAGAGCTGGAAGAGGGGAATGTGATCTATATTGTCTCCAGGCAGGAGGCTCTTTGATAATTCTAATAACTACAACACCTGCAGTGGCTTCCTGCTCTTCCCTATGTGAAGGGAGCACCATAAATGATGTAATGACCTCTGATTTTTGATGTGAACAGTTCTGATTAATCAATAAATGGCACCATAAAAAAAAAGCCAGACAATAATTTTGTTTACCATTTAAAAAAAACATTTAATTTAGCAGACGCTCTTATCCAGAGCGACTTACAGGAGCAATTAGGGTTAAGTGCCTTGCTCATGGGCACATTGGCAGATTTCAAGCTCTAGGCTTCAAACCAGCGACCATTCCATTACTGGCACAATTCTCATAACCGCTAGGCTACCTGCCACCCTCATAGTCATTCACAGTTTACCATCATTGACGTAAAGTGTCCATCACAGGAGGTTGGTGGAACCTTAATTGGGGAGGATGGGCTCGTGGTAATAGCTGGAGCGGAATAAATGGAATGGTGTCAAACACAAACACATTCTTTCCATGTGTTTGATTCCATTAACTCCATTCCAGCCATTATTATGAGCCGTCCTCCCCTCAGCAGCCTCTACTGGTCCATTACTGTACATCTGCTTTTCTTTGTATTTCTGAAAGTTAGAATTGCAGAGGCACAATACAGTTTAAACCAACAGAAATGGAGAGTCGTTTTTACCATTCTCTTCGTATGTTTGACATTGAGAGTTGAAGAAACACACACAAAAGCAGAATAAATTAGATTTGAAACCACAACCTCTTAAGCTTTGAGGTAGAGATTGAACCACTACACCACCACATTGTATACCCTTCTCTTTGTATACCCTTCTCTTTGTATGTTTGGCATTTGAGAGTTGCGGAAACATACACAAAAGCTGAATAGATGAGGTTTGAAGCTAGAACCTCTTGGTCTCAAGGCAGTAATGTAACTATTGCACCACCACCTCCATCACATTTTATACCATACTATTGTACGTTTGACATCGAGAGTTGCTGAAACGTACACAATAGTATAAGAAATTAGGTTAGAACCTACAACATCTTGGTCTGAAGGAAGGGATTTAACCATTGAGCCACCAGCTCATTCACATTTTTCACTCTTCGTATATTTGACATAGAGAGTTGCGGAAACACACAAAAGCATAAGTTTAGATTTGAGCCACAACCTCTTGGTCAAACGGCTGTGATTTAAAAGTACATTTTTAAAGTCATATAAAGTTGTAACATTCCTATGTTGGACATCCTAAGAAAGTCTGCTGGTGAGTCCAGACCCCTCTTTCACCAGAAATCCACGCGTGAACTGGTATTGTGTATTTAGGGCTTGATTCAGTCCGCCGTATCACAGCAGTTGCGCGATTTAAATGTAGGTAATTTCCGAATGAGCCGACAAATGCAGCATTTACTGTGAATGCAGTCTCCGCGAACGCGTAAACATTGCTTTAAATGTATATCGCACTGTAGCGCGGATCTTCAGCGCTACGGATTGAATCGGGGCCCTTAGTATCATGATTATGGATGGTGATGAGGGTCATTTCTATACAATGCTGACCACAGAGGTTCTGGGCTTAGTAGTGACTTAATGGGATCATTTCATAACAAAACACATTATACAGATCCCTTTCTATTTACAGACAACAGTTTGGTGATTTCTTCTCTCAAAAACATAAATAAATAGATGTCCTATTAAGAGAAGTGACAAATCCTCCCTCAGTTCAAGGACATTACCACAGACTTTAGATTGACTCCCCATTAGAAAACAAAGGAAACCTAAGGATTACTTCCTTGGTAAGTTCTGCTCATAGGCACAGAATCTCCACAGTTCCAGGATGTTTCTGGTTGGTTCCACTCCTCCAGAATAAGAGTGTTAGGGATAGACATGAATGACATTCCTCTGTACTGTACATTTTATTGACAGACTGGAAGGCGATGGTTAACAATCCAGATTGAGCATCCATGAATGTCATAGGACAGTGCCAAGAGCCAAATTCCATTAGTATTTTCTTGTTCAGTGGCTCTCTCCATTCATTTGGTTTTTTTGGCCTGAGGGTCTCTGGCTATTTGGCCCCATATTCATAAAGTGTCTCACAGTAGGAATGCTGATCTAGGATCAGGTCCCCCCTGTCCATGTATGTCTTATTCAATGAGCTCTAAAAGACTACACAGATCCGAGATCAGCACTCCAACTGAGACGCTTTATGAATACAGGCCCTGGTCTCAGCCTTGCCAAAGTATTCTGACCACTCATAGTCCAGACTGTCTGCATTGAGTCTGTGAGTGTTAAGGACCCTGTAGGTCAGTCAGTGTGCTACCCAGGCCTCAGCTGCAGCAAGGTTGATCAGTGATAAGGAGGCTGTCATAACCATATGTCTCCAGCAGGTGGAGCAGGAAGAGCCTGTCTCCGTGAGGGTCCAGCCCCATGGCCCTCACACTCTCCTGGGTTAGGATGGGCTCAGGGCTCCCTGCAACCTCACTCAGCGTCTGGAAGATACGGTTGTTCTGCTCCAGGAAAAACCTACAACGGAATGGAGATGTCACTTAAAAAATAAATTTAAAAAATAACAAATATGTTTAAAAATCATGGACATTTGTATTATGTTTATATATAGAAATAAACTGCTTAAATGTTAAAAAAAAAACTATTGAAGGATTCTTTGTAATGCCAGTTGTAGACTGGGTCCTGGCGTAATATACTCACAGAATGAAGTGGTCCTCTTCACTGGACACACAGTCTCCATTCTCCTCCTGAGAATATAACAGCATCTGCCTGGAAACACAATGTTATCATTAGTATCATCATCATCACTTATATCCTCTGTCTCAACTACAAGAAGATAACATTATAAACATTCTCCTCAGGTTGTTTTGCAGACTGCACTGTACCTCTGTTCAGTGAGTTTGCGGTACTTCTCTCTGTCTGCAGCGCTGAGCCGTAGTAAAGGCTTCAGACTCTCTCTGGTCGTCCTCACATTCTGGTTATCCACATAGACGTCATACAGGTCCCGCTTCTCCTCAAAGATCTTCTCTGTGGTGCCTACACACACAAGCCCCTCAGATTTATTGAAATTAAGGTAAAAGTAAATCAACTGTCTGAAGTGTATTCCGCTCTGTGTCTCTCATAGATGTGAAAGAAATAGACAGGTTGAAGAAGTGATAGCGAAACCCTACAAGGCATCCACCATATTGCTTTCACTCATCTTTAGTTTTCAGATCAGTGCAGATGTATTAAAAGGGGACGTTTAAGACTATGAAGATGCCCTGGCCTATTCCCTGACTCCAGACACTCACATGCTACGTAGGACAGTTCCGTATCCAGGGTATCGATGTCTGCCACGTTGACATAGAAGAAGGGGCGGAACTCTGGCACGGCCACGCCCACCCCCGGGATGGACACGTTGGCCAGGCAACAGCAGCAGTACACTAGGGAGGTCAGGAAATAGAGAAAGTTAATGAAAATGTATAAAAGTGTTTAAGAGTACATAGGTAAGTAGCATTGTGTTCTTTTGAGCATGAAGAAGAAGAAAAAACCCAGAGGTTACGGTGTGTGTCTGTGTGTCTGTGCTTGCGTCCGTATCAGTGTGTGTGTGTGTCTGTGTTAGTGCTCCCCCTCACCTCTATAACAGACCACCCCTACAGGTGGAGGAGAGAAGATGAGGATGCGTCTCCTCAGCAGAGCTAACTTCCACAGGACCATAATCTGCTCCCCAAAGAACTGGATGAACTGAGACATGCAGCCAGCTGGGTGGGTGATCTGGAGGGAGGAGGAGAGCTACTGTCATCATCATCATCACCATCATCACCATCATTATCACCACCACCATTTCATATTCCCGTAATAGTAAACCACACCCTCTCACCTTCATCTCAGGGTGCATACAGTGGGTGAGTGCTGCTTCCCAGGCACTGCCAGGACATGCAGTAACAACATTCTCCCCATCGGGGGGCAGCACTGATCGCTTATCCTCAAAGAACGCCTCCAGAGGAGAGTACTGGCCAGGAGTTTTCAACTGGAGCCTGGATTAGACACAAACGTACACACACACAAATTTAAAGTAATACAGGCAATGTAAGCAGAATGCATGCAGGTAATTATATTCGAGCAGGGCCTGTGATGGACAGGAAAAGACAGGCAGAAAGAAAGAATGAGACTGGGATTCACATCAGGGGGTTCTAATATCACCTTTGAAGGGTTAATCCCAAAATATGGTCCATTTAACCCTAGATTAACCAGTGGTAATCCAAGATTTGGGCTAATTTGTAGCCATCTAATGTAAAGCCATTGTGTATCTGTCTGGGAATGGGTCTGTCTAGGAGTCTGGGGGTAGATTACCATAGTGGGGTCTCTCCTTGTCACGCTATAATAACAGAGTAGGTAGAAGTTGCTCCTAACCACTGATACAGGAACAGTTGTTTCCATCCCCCCTAATGATAAAATAGGATTGGGAGTAGGGTAATCTGATCTGTTGTTAGGGGCAACTTCTACTTCGAGCTATGCTAACATCGTCAGCATTCTCTCTTCAACTCTACTAAGGATTGACATCTAAATTCCGATCTGTGTGTGTAACCTTGACAACTGAACATGTGAGTTATGCGTGCGAAGTAGACCACATGTTAGGATCCCATCCTGGCCTATCAATGCAACAGTAGTGTCCTTGAAACAACAGATGAGCATGCTACTCATACAAAAAAATGATGGGCTAAAAACAACCCAATTTGGGTTATTTTGTAACCCAGAGCTGGTTAAATAATCGACAGAACACATGTTGGGATATTTTGACCCAGCCAGTTGGGTTGCATGAATAATCCAACAAATTGGGATTACCCAAATATGGATTAATATAATTGGTTATTTTTACTCTCATGCTGGGTTGATGTAGCGGCTAGGTTATTTTCAGGAGGCGTGGCTTATTTGGGGTGTGGCTTTCAGATACATCTTATTGGCCACTCATAAGGGTAAATGTCATTCCTGTTCATCATGTTAAGTTTACATACTGCAAATGAAAATTGTCCTTATTTTTCTTTTTATAATTTCAGTTTATGTGGCAAAACAAGCAAGTATAGTGTACATAGGCTTTTAGGGAACTCATATACTTCTGTAAGCAGCTACAAAAATGCCAATGTTCAACCATAACATATGATAACTATGCAACAGAACAGATGAACAAGAATTACATTTACTCTCATGGGTGGCTAAAAAGAGGAAGAGCGAGGAAGAGAAAGGGCTGTTTTTCACTCTACAGTATGTCTGTGTCCGAAATGACACCCTATTCCCTATTAGTGCACTACTTTTGACCAGATGGTGCCAGCACAACTTTTGACTCTGGTCAAAAGTAGTGCACTATATAGGGAATAGGGTGCCAATTTCAGACTCAGCGTATCTTGTTGAGCAGGATGTGTGACAGATTGCAGTGTGACACCCCTTGACTCTCACAAACTATGTTTAATGCATGAGATCATTATAAATAGCAGCGAGACAACTGCGACTTGAGGGTAGAGGGTGAGTGAAAGAGAGAGAGAGAGAGAGAGAGAGAGAGAGAGCGATCCAGTGACAGAAAAGAAAGAGTGAGGGGAAAGAGTGTGTGTGAAAAACAGCGACCAAAAAGAGAGAGAAAGGGAGAGACGAAGACAGAGAGCAAAAAAACAGAGAGATTTTATAATATCGATAGATAATATAACTTAAAACAGGTTCTACCTGACTTGGTGTTCCAGGAAGCTCATGTATCGGTACAGCAGGGTGTAAGAGGTTGACAGGATACCGACAGACTTCATTCTTGCACCCCTCTCCACCACACTCTCCACCACCATGTTGGCAAAGCACGCCAGGCCAAAGTACTTGCCCTTACGGAAGTATCTGTGGGGGGCCAGAGGGAGAACCATGAGTCAAGCCAAGGGAACATACTGCCCTGCCAGTTGGACGTTTTTTCTGCTTACCATCAGTTGTAAAGTTTTGCTGTCCTGCCAAGGAGGCACAGGAGGTGCATCTAAATATTTAGTCTAAAAGGTCTTCCTCGCCTTCACCTGTATGCTTTCCTTCATCAGCTTTGCTATGAAAGAACAGGGCAGAAGGCTGATGCCTGAGAGAGTTCCTCCATGTTCATTTCATGGCTTTTCCTGTGATTTCAAATAAGTTTCAATGAAGGAGACTAGGACAGGAAGTCTATTAGACTATTGAGATGCATCCAGGATAGGATACAAAGAAAGGATGCCACTTGATACTATTGAGATGCACCCAGGATAGGTTACAAATAAAGGAATCCAGTTTATATGATCGAGATGCAGCCGGATGTACTTACATGAAGTCGCTGGAGACTCTATGGGAGCCGCTGGCCATAGCCTTGAACTCTACTCCCTCCAGGTTCATGTCCCCTGGCAGACACCACTCTAACATGTTACCTAAAAAGTAGACACACACACACATGCGCGCATGCACACACGCACACATACATACATACATAAAGGGGAGTGAAATTAGGCAATACTGTAGGTATGGTTATCACAACTGTCCTAAAATGTTAAAGTTTTCACAAATTTGATAAATCTGCATGTAGATCAACCAACCAACTATAGGTCTCAAACTATTTGGAATAGGCCGTCAATACCAAATGAAGTCAATGCCCTCATTGATTTAAGTAATTCAATCTACAGTGAAATCCACAGGCTGACTCCCTCTGTCTCCACCCCCTCGCCTCTCCTACTCATTCATTAAGAATGTATAGTCCCAAACAGTCTCAAGACTACGTACATAACAACTCATTGGTTGTAAAGCCGGTGGTCAGACATGATCAATAGACCTACAGTTGAAGTCGGAAGATTACACACACCTTAGCCAAATACATTTAAACTCAGTTTTTCACAATTCCTGACATTTAATCCTAGTAAAAAAGTCCCTGTCTTAGGTCAGTTAGGATCACCACTTTATTTTAAGAATGTAAAATGTCAGAATAATAGTAGAGAGAATTATTTAAGCTTTTATTTCTTTCATCATATTCCCAGTGGGTCAGAAGTTTACATACACTCAATTAGTATTTGGTAGCATTGCCTTTAAATTGTTTAACTTGGGTAAAACGTTTCGGTAGCCTTCCACAAGCTTCCCACAATAAGTTGGGTGAATTTTGGCCCATTCCTCCTGACAGAGCTGGTGTAACTGAGTCAGGTTTGTAGGCCTCCTTGCTCGCACACGCTTTTTCAGTTCTGCCCACAAATGTTCTATAGGGTTGAGGTCAGGCCTTTGTGATGGCCACTCCAATACCTTGACTTTGTTGTCCTTAAGCCATTTTGCCACAACTTTGGAAGTATGCTTGGGGTCATTGTCCATTTGGAAGACCCATTTGCGACCAAGCTTTAACTTCCTGACTGATGTCTTGAGATGTTGCTTCAATATATCCACATAATTTTCCTTCCTCATGATGCCATCTATTTTGTGAAGTGCACCAGTCCCTCCTGCAGCAAAGCACCCCCACAGCATGATGCTGCCACCCCTGTGCTTCACGGTTGGGATGGTGTTCTTCGGCTTGCAAGCATCCCCCTTCTTCCTCCAAACAGAACGATGGTCATTATGGCCAAACAGTTCTATTTTGTTTCATCAGACCAGAGGACACTTCTCAAAAAAGTACAATCTTTGTCCCCATGTGCAGTTGCAAACCATATTGGCCCTCCTGTAGCTCAGTTGGTAGAGCATGGCGCTTGCAACGCAAGGGTTGTGGGTTCGATTCCCACGGGGGGCCAGTATGAAAAATGTATGCACTCACTAATTGTAAATCACTCTGGATAAGAGCGTCTACTAAAATGTAAATTAGATCACTAAATAGTCTGACTTTTTTTATGGCGGTTTTGGAGCAGTGGCTTCTTCCTTGCTGAGCGGCCTTTCAGGTTATGTCGATATAGGACTTGTTTCACTGTGGATATAGATACTCTTGTACCTGTTTCCTCCAGCATCTTCACACGGTCCTTTGCTGTTGTAATGGGATTGATTTCCACTTTTCGCACCAAAGTACGTTCATCTCTAGGAGACAGAACGCGTCTCCTTCCTGAGCGGTATGACGGCTGCGTGGTCCCATGTTGTTTATACTTGTGTACTATTGTTTGTACAGATGAACGTGGTACCTTCAGGCGTTTGAAAGTTGCTCCCAAGGATGAACCAAACTTGTGGAGGTCTACAATTGTTTTTCTGAGGTCTTGGCTGATTTCTTTTGATTTTCCAATGATGTCAAGCAAAGAGGTACTGAGTTTGAAGGTAGGCCTTGAAATACATACACAGGTACAACTCCAATTGCCTCAATTGGTGTCAATTAGCCTATCAGAAGCTTCTAAAGCCATGACATCATTTTCTGGAATTTTCCAAGCTGTTTATAGGCACAGTGAACATAGTGTATGTAAACTTCTGACACACTGGAATTGTGATACAGTGAATTATAAGTGAAATAATCTGTCTGTAAACAATTGTTGGAAAAAATTACTTGTGTCATGCACAAAGTAGATGTCCTAACCGACTTGCCAAAACTATAGTTTGTTAACAAGAAATGTGTGGAGTGGTTGAAAAACGAGTTTTAATGATTCCAACCTAAGTGTATGTAACCTTCCGACTTCAACTGTATATATATCTAGCCTACTATGGCTTATCTCTCTGATATTCAGAGGTGAATGACAGGGGATGCCTTTAGGGTGTGGTCATAGATAATTCACACATTCCCTGTGACTTTGGGGTTTCTGAGTAAGAATATAGAGGTGTTTGTGTTCAAGAACACCCTCAAGGAGTAGACCACATATGACCAGTGCATGCCATGGTTGGGTTCATCAATTATCTGGCCTAATTCAAATGAATCCATCCCAAGCTCTCTGATGCAATTTCTGCAAATAATAACCAATAGGCCTATGATTAACAATAAAATCATTATTATATACATGGATGCTAAAGGCCTATAGATGTTACAAATTGAAAATGGGTGCGAACTTGCAGGTGCTTCCCTGGGCAGCAGCACAGCACGAAATAAATTCCGAGGTCTTCGACTCGATTTACCTGATCTTGTATCAAATGTCACCACAAACACGGCCACGATCTGATCCTTTTCCTCCCATTTCACCATGATATCGTGCGGCACCTCTCCTTGTCCTGAGGCCGGGGTATGGTCATCCTTGTCGGGACACTGAGCATCCCATTCCGCAGGGGTGGGGACCGTGCTCCTGGATGAAAGGGATGTGTCTGTGCTAGAGACTGCTGCTGTTAAAGACCCAGGACCCCCTGGACTGGTGCTCCACCCTATCCCCGGCGCAGTGCATCCCAACGCCCGACTGTTGGCGGGGCTCGGCCCCTTGACGTCCTTCTCCTGTTCTGCGGTGGGAACAGGCTTCTCCGCCGGAGGAACCTCCTCCCAGTCCAGCAGCGGTGCCCGGTCGGACTTCTCCACCATTGCGGCTCAGCTGTCGGCGACACCTGGCTTGACTCTGAGACGAAGGGATGCAGGAGAAGAGAATCGTGTACAGACACGGAGCGGAGAGCCCATTCGTTATGCATTAGCTACGCGTTGGTTGAAATAAATCCATACTCACAATTGCAAAGGTTAAATTGATTGATTCCGTTGAAACACAAGCTGTCTAATTTGTGTATGATAGCCTGCTCCTTTTGCATAGGGCCATCAAATTATGTACATTCACTTAGGTATAATAAGAGTGTACATAAATTCTTCTTCCGTTCTTTTGGGGTGCGTTGAAGATTCCACAGTAATATACGCGCTATTTGCAGCTCTTTCTACAAGAAAAAACGATCTGAAACGTTGGCATCTTGAATACAGCTCATTGTAGGTCTCCTTTCCTAATCAACGCACATTCAATATAGTATTTTTCTAATTGAACTCGCAACTAAATACTAAGGGGACAATTTGCTGTAAAACAAATAATATTTATCGTTTCATACAATTGTGTTTGAACTATTTAACATTTCTAAAATATTTGTTTGATGTTGAATCTACCGACAATGAAACCGGATTATCTATTAATGACGTTTTCCTGCGACACGTCACTGAATTCCAAAAGCGGTGCTGTGTCGAGATCTACAACAGCTTTGATCAAGGGTTCGGTGTCTTCAGAATGGGTAAGTTTTTTTTTTTTTTTAATCTCTTGAAAAACTATACTGGGAATGAGCACGGTTGCGTTTTATGTACAAATTCGGGCTATTCTGCCACGCACTATGCAACTGGGTCGCTTACTAAGCAACATATAGATGGATAACGCGTTCGCTAGCAAACGTAAACGCAATAATTACTGTCGTCTCGCGAACAGCTACTGTGTTATTTAAGTTGATCAAGCTATCAAATCCCCCTAACGTGTCTGAGTCACTAATTGTAGTCACTAACTGGTCGTGATTCGTAAATACTGACAGTTTAGTCAAAACATTCTAGCTAGCTGTACTGCTAACCCCATGTGCCAACAAGCTGAGTACTTGTAGCCCAGCTAACGTTACAGCGTCAAATAGCCCACCAATTAGTTGACTAACGTTAATCACTAGCTATCTATTCAAATACCTTTTTTATGTTAAAATGCAGAAATGTGACACTGTATGTATGTCAGAGACACATAGTAACCATGTGTAGCCTTCCTGTATGCTGACTTGACGTCTACCAATAGGTCTGGACCTTTATGGCACAGACCGAACAGGATATAGCCAAAGACACTAGCTAGCTAATATAGTTATTAGGTAGCTGGTGTGCTTACCCTGTAACCACAGGGATGCTGGTTCAGCCCCTGGTTCAACTGTTCCCCCTCAATCGCTATAGTAGCATTACTAACGTTAGCACTAGCTCGGGAAAACCTTATTATTCTATGTGAATTTCCGGCAGACTAGACGCTGTGCTGCGTATTGCTGACTTTCGCAGGTCGGAGTAAGAATTTCACATGTTGGTCACAAAAAAAGGGAAAATCTTAAATTGCACCACCATCTAACCCTGCGCCTATACACTATCCCCCCAAAAGAAGAGAATGGAACCCCTGCCCTCAACTTCCACTAAAATCTCTTACCCAAAAATATTTCTCTGCTGCTGCAACTACCACGTCTATCTTCAACTCTCTTCACTGCCTCAGCATAGGAAACGTTCTGACAATCTCAACCTCTCTCACAGGGCACTTTGGATACCCAGCTGCATGGGCAACCCCACAGTTGACACAGTGCGTCCTCTATCCCAAATGTACACTCCCTCTGACTATGCCCTCCTGCACATTTCTCACATCGTGGGATCTCCCTTATACACACTGCTGCATCATGTCCGACTCCTTGGCACCTGAAGCACCATAGCAGGTTTGGAACATAGGCCCTCAAAGAATAGCAAATATAACCTAACCTGACCTTATCTGGTAGAAACTCTGTGTCAAGATTCAACAAGACAGATGAGGTATTCTCAGTCTCGCCATTGCCACTGGGTCTGTCTCATCAAACGGCGGGCGTCACAAACACCAGGGATATTATTTTTAATTTGATCCACCACTACACTCAACGCTACCCCACTGATCTTCTTTGAGCAGTCTCTGCTCCGGAGAGCAAAGCACGACACCGGTTGAGCCCTGAGATGCGTCACACCCGCTTCCTCTGGGCGGAGGATGCACAAAAAATTTAAAGAATTGCACTTCTCGAAACTTTCACAGATGTAACCATTCCCAGTTTGTCCTTTACCCAGCTTGACACAACGTATTGGTAGGTCAAAAAGCAGGAATCCACTCTTTCCAAAAACTGCACTCCTACCGGTCTAAAATCATCTCCGCTAGGATTCTCAGGGCAAACGTTGAACATCTCTACTACGTCGCCGCAGGTAAGCCCACTTCATCCTGGTCTGGCTCAACCTTGCGTTCACCACTGCTGACCGACTGCATTTCAAGATCCTCAAGGTTCTCAAGAGAGCAACTAAACCTAGATGTAAGTTTACTTGGTTTGTATTCAGGAGACGAAGGTCTGAACTTAGCGCAATTCTTATGCCCTCGCGTCATCGCACTTCCGTCCTACCACCTGCACCCCTTCCGGAAACTGGGGGAGCATCAAAGACGTCGTTAGCTCAACTGTTCGGCACAGTCCCGTTGACAGCACTATGGAAAGCCCTTCTCTCCAGAGGGTTTTCAGCGGTTCGCTTCGCCCACAGCTGGCCGTGTGAACGACAATTCCGACACTGTTATAAACATCAATAATCATCGCTTGCGAAATGGTTTTCAAATAAAGATACACTTACTTTGTGTGCTTCCAGTTGACAAACTACACTTCCTCCCCAGTTAGCTTACATTCAGGTTTTCAGAGAGCTAGATAGATAATTAGCACAGGTGGTCACCTCTGTCTTCCGTAAACAAGCGCTGTAACGTGGCGATATGGCCGTGTGGGAACACTAACCCTATAAAGGTGTGTAGTAATTTAACCTTTTAACAGACTTAACAAAACTCAGCCGGGAAGAAGATACAGTACCTTCATCAATAGGAGCTAAAGGTAGTTAACGTCTATGATTGGGCTATACTAGCACTGATTGTCTGTGTAGCTCAACTCATGTCCATGTGCTGTAGGTGGGTGGTTTTCCAGTCTCTTCTCTGGCCTGTTTGGCACCAGAGAGATGAGGATCCTGATCCTGGGGTTGGACGGAGCCGGTAAAACGACCATCCTGTACCGCCTGCAGGTCGGAGAGGTGGTCACCACCATTCCAAGTACGTAACGCTTTTCTTTCTACTTCGAAAGACGGTTCAGGCAAGATCTGTTGCCTAGTTCCAGGTGCATACATGGAAAATCAATTAGTGTGCTCCACAATGAGTTGAATTAGTCTTCCCACATGTTTGTACACAATGTCATACATAGAGGGATGGTTAAAGTGCATTCCTTTCTTTGCCACGTGTGCTCAAGGTTTTTAATTACATTTACATTTTAGTCATTTAGCAGACGCTCTTATCCAGAGCGACTTACAGTTAGTGAGTGCATACATATTTTTCCCCATACATTTTTTCATACATTTCTTACAATAACAATTCACTCAGTCATTGTTTGTAAGCCATTTAATGTAGTTCATTCAACTTAAACAATTTCCTATGAGACAACACAACTATTCAAGGAAATAACCTTTTTACTCCATCCACATAGCATTTAGTCATTGTGTATATTGCCCCAGTGCTGCATACTTTAGGAATGACAAAAGCAGCAATATGATCATAGGTTGCAGGATCAACATCAAGTTATTTTAAAGAACGTACAAACATGAAGTGTGATTACAAAAATACATATAGGCAAGCACAAACAATGTGCAAATGGAACTTCATCCCTTGCAATGACATTTTCCGTCTTGCTTTAGTTGGTTGTTGTATTGTTCAAATCACATTACAATCACACCCATGAAGAGAAGTCGTAGGACCATCAGCAAACTTATCCTGCCATGATACCACCTTGCATTATTTTCCCAGATTTCTTGAATCTCATTCCCATCACTATTGTCAGCGCTCCTGAGGCAACGAGGGAGTAGAAAGTCTTGGTTGGGTCATTTGAAATCATGAAGGACCCATAGGCTGCTATGCTGCCAAACAATAGCCCAGCTATCAATGACGTGACACTACCTTTTCTCTTGTATCCCATGAATCCTCCAAGGGCTATGGCTGCAGCGTAGCCAAATCCAAGCCAGTCAATTGCCATTGCAGTGACACCTGTGCTCCCAATGAGTTTGTTCGTTTTGCATGGCCCGGTGTCGTCGTCTTCTTTTAATCTCTGCCATTGTTTTGTACAGCGATCGGCTTCAACGTGGAGACGGTGACGTACAGGAACCTGAAGTTCCAAGTGTGGGATCTTGGTGGACAGACGAGTATCAGGTAATTATATGAATATCACAACAAGCGTTTCCTTTTTATGTATACACATACATTGTTGAATGTAAAAGGTAGACCGAAGTTCCTCAAGACGGCACAACTTTCATATACATTGTGCCATACCTCTTTATAATTTAGAGGGTTTGGCCTACTTGCCTCTGCCCTTCCTTCTCTCTCCCCCTAACCTTTATCTCTCTCCCAGGCCATACTGGCGTTGTTATTACTCCAACACAGATGCTGTCATCTACGTGGTGGACAGCAGTGACAGAGACAGGATGGGCATCTCTAAGTCTGAGCTTGTTGCCATGCTGGAGGTAAGTCATGTGGTGTGGGTGGCTAGGCCTACATTCACTGCATTAATAAGACTGCAGGTGTCATTTGTGTATGAGGCAGCTAGAATGACCATTGGTTGAGGTGCTCTGGAGGGCAACTTTGGGCAAATAGTAATGCTCAATGTATTTTCTCCATATGACTAACTCGCTCTCTCCGTGTGTCTCTCTTCAGGAAGAGGAGTTGAAGAAAGCCATCCTGGTGGTGTTTGCAAACAAGCAGGACATGGAGCAGGCCATGACCCCGGCTGAGGTGGCCAACTCCCTGGGCCTCCCCGCCCTCAAAGACCGGAAGTGGCAGATCTTCAAGACCTCCGCCACCAAGGGCACGGGCCTGGACGAGGCCATGGAGTGGTGAGGGTTTGCTTTTGGTTGACATTATAGTCACGTAGCAGATGCTCTTTTCAACAGTGATTTTACTATACTTGCATTTAACCTCACTGATTTCAGTTCTCATGGACTAGAACAGGCTGTCATCTCCAGTTGGTTAACCACACAGTCACTGTGGGTGAAATGATAACCACATAGCATATTAATAGGTAGAGCAGAGGTTATTTTATCATATGGAGAAGAGACGTGTCTTGTCCTTGTCCCACCCCTTTGCCTTGGGTGTTTCCCCTCAATAAACCCACAGTTGACATTGCACAACACCATGTCATCTGCATGTTTGTGTATTATTACTCAACAATGTTTGCTCTCTCTCTCTCTCCATAGGCTGGTGGAAGCCCTGAAGAACAGGCAGTAATGACAGCCCACACCTCTTGTTCTCTGTAAATACTCCCGACTTCCTGTATAAAATACTTCCTGATTAGACCGCACAGGAGGACCAGTGACTGCACTCCTTCCAGGGGCACGTTCAGTACGCAAATGTTGTAGATAGAAATGTCATGAAGAGCTGACGTGATTCCTTACTCTACATGTTAGATGTCACGTGTTTGTTCTACACAATGCATTTCTATATGAAGGTTCCACAACGTACCCTGCTGAACACAGCTCTGCCCCATCCCTGATGCCTGAAGCCTTCGCCATGCATAGCCCCTCCCTGCCTTCCAGCCTGGGATAGAGGCACTGCAATATAGTATACTACCTGGTCCCAAAATACAGTTATCACCCCAGCCCATAGCCCTGTGGTGTTTGGAGATCTGAAGGGAACCAGATAGGTGTAGGTCAGACCAGGTAATGTGGGGACGGCTCCACATTAGCCATCCAATTGGATGTGTGGCACACATCATTTAAATAGATTATATAGTATCTATGTTGTGGAGCTTCTGCCATTTTTGGTGAACCCTTCCAGTTCCTTCTGATCTGCAAACACCCAAGGGAAAGGGGTTGGTGTTGGCTCAGGCTCAATTAACACAGTGGTAAAGAACTGACTGGCCCCTTCAAGGAAGAGGACCAGAGTGACAGACTGACCTATGGCGATGTTACTGCAGCTGGTGCCGTTTTTGTATTGTACTAATGCTGAATCATTCATCTGTATTTTTTTCGTACATTTCTAAAACTTCTGTTGGGTGTGTAAAGTTTGGTTGTTAGTTTAGGGCTTTTCATTGGAATACTCAAACTTTAATCAAACTGATTTGGTGTATATGCCACTAGTCACTTAGTTGAACACTAACTGATTCATTTGTATGCTACTTTTATTGCATATTTATGAGCTTGTACAGTGAAAATTATTTCACACTGAATATATAAACCTTTGTCGTCAAATTATTATATATAATCTCCCTCTGAAGATAAGCGTTATTGTAATATTCAACAGGCCCACTGATACTTTTCCAATAACAAGATTGTTTAAAGAAAGTAGCACAATATAGTATTGTTATTTTTTTTATTTTTTTTAAGTTAACTGCACAAACATATAAACCCCTTAGACAATCTTGTACATCTCAAATCCTTGACTGAGAATTCATACAGAGGTGGCTTGCCACTGACTCGCGACTCAGCTCCTGCATTAAGTAGGGCATGATTGCCTGGTCTTTTCCATCCTTGCTATACAATGGATAATAACATCATTTCACCATAGCCAAGTCCTTGAGTGAGTTCCTCTGTCTCTTGGCTTTGTAGCCAGGCCTCAGGAACTCAATCTTCCTCTTCTTGGCCTCGATCTTATTCTTGTGTTTCTTCAGCTTCTTCCTGGCTGCGATGTCAGGGTTAGCCACCGCCTGAGAGATAAGGAGTAAAAGGTGAGATGCTTGGTATCCAACATTACCCTGCCATGATGATATTAATATAAACGTTTGCGTAAGAGGCAAAACGGTGTCTGCTGTTCTTCATGTATTGTATGGCTAGCTCAAAGCTTTCCCAGTTTGGCGCAGCAGCATGGCCCCATAGAGCAGGGTTCTCAAAGTGGGGTCCGCGGACGCAAAATGTCACAATATTTAAAAAAAATAAAATTAAAATTAATATTACTAACAGATTAAATGAATTTTGGCCAAGGAATCAGTGCAATAAGTTCAGAGGATGTAATATTAATCTACAACTTCTCAACCCTGGGTAACATGGGCCTGGGTGGCTAACAGGGAACTTGATACTTCTTGTATTCTCCCCACACACACTTTTTTTTAAAAATATTTTAAACAAGGATGGGCATCTTTTATGGGGTGGGGTTCACAAAAAAATCTGAACTCATGATGGGCCACAGTTGCTCGGGGGTCTGCATACACGATGGGGGCCCCCCGGATGGTAATTCGACCATGATAACAAGTTTAGATAGTTTAGCGCCCAGCTAACTTAGCAATCAAAACATGTTTTTGCTGACATGGGCTAATTGACTGACTATCAGTGACTGACATAAGAGCCAAACTGCTGATGCACAACTTGTGTATTATAACTCTCAACAGTAAATTGAGCCCCCGACTGAGTTCTGCCAGTTGCGCATCCCTGCTGTAATTTAAGTTCAAAAAGTACGTTCTCTCTCTGCTACATGACAAAATCTGTAGAATTGCAGGAAATGAGCTTAAACTGCTAAATCTTCTCTCCGTGCCAAGAGGTGGGCCTTTAAAATGTTCCTTCCCAGGGCCCGGGACTGTTCGTCCAGCCATGTACTGCCGAAGTCAGTTGAGAACCCCTGCCATAGAGTACATACCTGCATAGCCTTGTGTTTCTTGCGGTTGGCCCTCCTCTGTGAGGCATCCTTCTGGACGGCTGAGAAGGCCAGGGAGAAGATCTGCAGCCCCACCTGCTTCTTCAACAGCTCTATCAGCTCCTGGGACAGGTTTTTCAGGGTGGGATCTGGGGAGTAAAACATACATTTAATTAGTGCTCTATTTAATTTAATTAATCTCTGAGACAAACACCTACAGAGGGATCAGTCAGAAGAAAACAACTACACAGAGTTGTGTTGACATAGAATAACAAGAGAGCAGTCAGACAACAGGACAGCTACAATGAGCACAGTCGGAAAATGATCACACAAAACAGAGAGAAAACAAAGGCCAAAGAGCCTAGTTATGATTAGGATGATGAATTTGAGTAGTGGTGAAAGGGAGAGGATGATGAGACAGTGTAGTGTTACCTTGATCCACGTAGCTGTTATTAAATGATGAGGACAGTACTGCAGTATGTTACCTTGGTCTGCATAGGTGCTGTCCAGTTCTCTGTAGAGAGGGGCGATGATGGTGGTGAGGTAAGGACCCAGCCTGTCTTTACCAAGGTCCACAGCTATGGCCCCCAGGAACTTAAACACACATGTTCTCTAAAGGAATAACAACAATACAACCGTTTATTGCTGATATTCATCAACTCACCATCTCACCCGCAGTAAATAAGCAGTGGTGTTGGGAAAAGATCTAAAAGGACCATGTATTGGGGTGTTTGTGTGTACCTTGAGGGGTATCTTGGGCGTGTCTGCAGCTTCTCTCTTAGCCATTAGAGACAGCTTCTTCATCATCCACAGTAAGGATGGAGGACGATCATCCTTCTCATCCTCCTCTTCCTGTTTCTCTTCTTCATCCCCTTCCTCATCCTCTCCATCTTTCTCTCCTTCATCGTTCTCCCCCTCTCCTCCATTCTCCTTCATCTCCTCCTCTTCCTCTACTTCCTGGGCAGGTGTGATTTCAGACTCAGGTGAGATCAGGTAGATCACCTTGGCGACGAACAGCAGGTTCTTGATCACCTGGGGAACAGCAGACGAGACGATCAAACCTGTCAATCGAACTACTGCCTGATGTGTGACACCTCAGACTTAAATAGTCTGTTTGCATCAGTGTAATGTCGTCGTCCTTACCTGTTCTCCTGTTGACGTGTCCAGGTACTTTGACTGGAGCTGGTGACAGAAAGACAGGACCAACTCTCTCATCTGGTGGAGGGAAGGAGGGAAAGTCAGGTAAAAGACACATAAATCAGTATAGCTAAACATCACTTGAGTCAAACACTTGTTTCCAATACAATGCATTCAATTATCTCATTGTTATTCAAACCAACAAAAGTGTCATGTCATTCTAGAAAGTTATTCAACCTGTTCTGTCTCATTCACTGATTAGTCCCATCTCGGTGACATGTTTGACCTTGGTCACGCTCAGCAGGTCAAGTCATCGGTTTGCATCTTTGGCTAAGTGATGTTCAGTGCCGTCTCACCTTCTTGTCCAGGTTGGTGGTAAGGAATGTGGTCGCCACTGGTTCTGGTGTGGTGTTGTTGGCACTGCCCTTCTCTGTGGTCTCCTCTCTCCAGCGGGCAACCAGCTGGTCTGGCCGGTGGGCAGCAAACAGCTGACCAAACAGTTGAGAGGCGGTCAGCCACACCCAACAGTGAGGGTAGCGCAGGTGGGTCTCAACATGACCTGGTGGAGGGGGGAAACGTATTGCTCCGTTACACCAAGGGTAAGCCAGCAGTTTAGAGGGTAAAATATTACATTAAATGATCGATGAATTGATCTAGATCTATAGTTCTAGACTTTATCATCAACCCATAGAACAAGAGACATTTCAGGTGAAAACATGTAGGCACATGGGTTTAACCACACTGCTATACAGAGCAGGCAATAAGCTTAACATACCACAGTACTGTAGGCCTAGTTATCTCACCACAGACAACTGAGATGTCTGAGGTGATTTTCAGACTGGGCCCATCTGATAGACACATGATGTTTGATCTATAACCACCGCTCCGACCATAGCAAATGGCAAGACAGCACAAACAAATGTGGGACCAGACTAGAGGTAGTAGTGTCTTACCCAGGATGTTGATGAGTGTGTCTTGAGGCTTGCTGAGCTCCAGTAGGCTACAGTCCTTGGTGAGTTTGGTGACCAGGGTCAGGTAGCTGAACAGCAGTCTGTCTGCCGCTTTCTCATCCTGCTCCTCCTCAATCTGACAGACACACAGACATACAGCAGCTGTTAGCACATGTTATATAAAATAGTAATTAAAAGACGAATACCTACATCCTGCTTAGATAATGCTTTTGAAAGTATAACTTTTCACATTGTTTACATCTTAAAAGTTTGATTTGTAAAATAGTTAATGTTCGACTCACGTCTTCAAAGTTGTCGGGGTGGATCTCTTTCTCGATGAGGGGTAGCAGGGCATCTAGACGACGGCCAAACTGAACCCCCTCTACCTCCACAAACAGCCCACACACCTGGGCCCCCAGACGACGCAGAGACACCTGGGGGTAGGGGTCAGAGGTTACATCAGGAGAATATGGGGTGGATCTCAATAGTCTAAAGTGGATTTCTCTCCTTTCCATTATTTGCACTTCATCAGACATTTACATTGCTTTATTAAACGCGTAGAGAAAGCCAATTAAGACTAATGTGTGTGCGTGTGTCTGCATGTGTGTGTGTCCGTGCATCCATACCTTGTCTGCAGACAGCCAAGTGTTGACCAGGGTGAACAGGGTGTTCTGGTGTTCCTGGTCCAGTTGACTCAGCAGTGATTTGATGGCCACTGCAGCCATCTTCTTACAGCGAGCCGAGTCATCGTTCACCATGGCCAGAGCCATAGGGACAAAGAACAACCCACTGTGCTGCAGCAGCAGGTTCTAGGACAGAGACGAATCAGATACCTAAATCAGAGTAGAATTAGGCTGTCCCAAAAGACTGATCTAATGTCAGTTTTGAGTTTATTCACTCTAATGGTTAGGGTTAGGATGTGGGATCTGTTTCTATAGTCAAATTCTACCAGGAGCAGTGTGTGTAGAAAGCGAACAGAGTTACTGCGAGTCTAACTCAGGTAATTATGGGATGTGTGTGTCAGGAGTTGTCTTGGATACCTGAGGGAAGGTCTGGAATATATAGGCCATCATCTCCAGAGCAGCCTCTCTTCCTGTGTCAAACTCATAGCTAACACACACAGAGAGAGAGAGAGACAGAGACAGAGAGAGAGATTTTAGTATCAAACAAGTCACAAACAATCGACATACATATTAAATAACAAATCCCTTTAAATACACATATATCCTACCTGAGCTGGGCCACGATAAAGTCCAGATGTGATCTCAGTTTCTTCCCCAGAGGATAATCCAGGATATACTTCTGGTAAATCTACAGGTGAAAATAATAGAAACACTAAAATAAGAATCTAAAAATAATAAAAATGGTTGCCTAAAGCACAGGTAAACCACTGTTTTATAAGGCACCTTCAAAAATAAAATATGAACGGTAAAATACAGGTTTAAATATGAATATAAAAAGAAACACAAAACCGTACATGTCTGCACTGGACCCTGATCATGCCGTTCTGCCCGGTAACAGACAGCTTGGCAACTTTCTTCATCAGCTCCTCCATCTCTGGTACTACCAGCTTCCTGGACAGGATTGCCTGTAGGGGGAGATAGAGAGGATGCAGTACATATTACAGAAGAGGACAGAATAAGAATTTCATTATAAACTTTCATTATAATACATCTATATGTCTGGTTAAATAAAGGTATAAAAATGTTGGGGTCTGATGTATTAGCTGTAGCAATAAAGTATGGTCTCCATCTCTCTCCTAGATTTGGAGGGCGTTAGCTACCTTTAACAGCCCGAAGGCTGTCGCCTGACGTGATTGGTCATAAATGTCCTCCTCAGCGTAACCCAGCAGCACTTGCAGCTGCGTCTCAGTTATCTTGTGTGTCTTCATGTTCTTTACTAGGATGGTGATGGACTGACAGAGAAAAGAAGGATCATTCAATTCATTTGATATAGCCACATCTGTCATTTCAAATCATTCAAACATACAATATGGCATGTTTTTGCATTGCGGTATGAATGTACTGTTGATATTATATTTAAGCAATAAGGCACCTTGGCAGTGTGTGTGCCCGTGGTGCCTTATTGCTATTATAAACTGGTTACCAACGTAATTAGAACAGTAAACAAGTCGTCATAGCCATGGTATATTTAAGTAATAAGGCACGAGGGGGTGTGGTATATGGCCAATATACCACGGCTAAAAGCTGTTCTTATGCACGATGCAACGCGGAGTGCTAGTACACAGCCCTTAGCCGTGGTATATTGGCCATATACCACAAACCCCTGAGGTGCCTTATTGCTATTATAAACTGGATACCAATGTAATTAGAGCAGTAAAAATTAAAATTAATGGTCTGATATACCACAGCTTTCAGTCAATCAGAATCCAGGGCTCGAACGACCCGGTTTATAATTGATACTATATTAAATGTATTAATTCAACCATTTCCAGAATAGAAACAAACACTTGTGCTACCTTGAAGCAGTTCTGGACGAGTTGGAAGTTCTCTCCGCGGGCAGCGCCAGCCTTGGAGTAGTCTTTGAGAAGGACAAACAGCTGCTTAGTGAGCTGGCCTGCACTCTGCTCTACAGCTGGCAGGGGGAACCGCAACAGGAACGTAAAGGCTAAGAGAGCCTCTGTTATCACCTGGAGGCACGGAGAGAGAGATAGACTCTCAGATACAGACACACACACACTTCTCTAGACACACACACAGAGATCAACACGTATACACACTCCTCAACATGCACGCACACACACACTACTGACCTTGACGTGCATGGAGTTGAGACAGTCTAGTAGCAGAGCAAAGAAGGGATCCAGCATCTCAAGAGCAGAGGCCTCAGAGGAGTTCACCTTGGACTTCTTCAGACTCATATGGAGCAGCTAGACAGAGACAGAGTGACAACAGTCAACCAACATTCAACTGACCACAGATGAATGAACAGTAAACCACTATTCAGCCATTGGTTACCATCTGTTCACGGGACTGTTCGTTGTCTATCTTAATGCCTGTTTGCCGCAAAACAACAATATTTGATCTTCTAGTCAATCTGTGTGAAAGCCTGTGAGAAAGTTTTAGGAGGGTAGCTAGGTTGGTTTACCCTGAGTCCAGTGTCCACTAGGATGTGCATGTTGGTGCGGCTGCTGACGGGGGCTTTCAGTCCCCCTCTCTTTGGAGTGGGGGGCAAGAGGAGACAGCTGGGAGGGGGCAGGCGAGGGTCCGGGGGGGCCTGGGGCTTTTTGTCCCTACACACAAACAATAAAGACATGATGTCAAATATTTGCGTGAGAGACTCAGTGAGTGAGTGAGAGACAGAGCAAGGAAAAAATGAGCATGCATGCAGTGTGTGTGTGTGCATACTTGTTCCTCTTGGTGACGAGGGGCAGACTCTCTGAGACCAGGCCGTGGCTGAGCAGTAGTACAGCCTGATGGTCCATGGCCTGGTTCACCAGTAGCCCTGACACTATCCTTTTCAACACTGCATGGGCACGACGGGCTGTCTTCAGATTGGCTGTGTTCTCCAGGATCTAGAGAGAGAGAGAGAGAGAGAGGGGGAAGAGAGACAGAGAGATTCAGACAGAAGGAGAGAGAGACCGAGAGCGAGACATAAACCTCCATTGTGTCCTCCTCCCAGAGTGCGAAGAGCCTTGGCGTGACCCTGGACAACACCCTGTCGTTCTCTGCTAACATCAAGGCGGTGACCCGATCCTGTAGGTTCATGCTCTACAACATTCGGAGAGTACGGCCCTGCCTTACACAGGAAGCGGCACAGGTCCTAATCCAGGCACTTGTCATCTCCCGTCTGGATTACTGCAACTCGCTGTTGGCTGGGCTCCCTGCCTGTGCCATTAAACCCCTACAACTCATCCAGAATGCCGCAGCCCATCTGGTGTTCAACCTTCCCAAGTTCTCTCACGTCACCCCGCTCCTCCGCACACTACACTGGCTTCCAGTTGAAGCTCGCATCTGCTACAAGACCATGGTGCTTGCCTACGGAGCTGTGAGGGGAACGGCACCTCCGTACCTTCAGGCTCTGATCAGTCCCTACACCCAAACGAGGGCATTGCGTTCATCCACCTCTGGCCTGCTGGCTCCCCTACCTCTGCTGAAGCACAGTTCCCGCTCAGCCCAGTCAAAACTGTTCGCTGCTCTGGCACCCCAATGGTGGAACAAGCTCCCTCACGACGCCAGGACAGCGGAGTCACTGACCACCTTCCGGAGACACTTGAAACCCCACCTCTTTAAGGAACACCTGGGATAGGATAAAGTAATCCTTCTAACCCCCCCCTTACCCCACCAAATTTTTAAATTTTTTTAAAAATAATAATTGTAAAGTGGTTATCCCACTGGCTATAAGGTGAATGCACCAATTTGTAAGTCGCTCTGGATAAGAGCGTCTGCTAAATGACGTAAATGTAAAAAATAAATAAAGCCACATACACACAGTTAGCAGGGACATCAACAGATGACTTTGCAATCTAAGGAATTTCAGTCATGTATAAGTGATACTTACATCTTTCATTGGCAGTATGAGTTGTATGACTCTGTCCTTGCCAGAGTACTGGCCCAGGAACTCATAGGAGTCCATACTCTTACTGTGGCGAGCCTCCATCAGCTTAGAGACTATCCCCTTCACCTCCTTCTCCTCAGCCACTGCACCAAACAGCTCGTTGTTGAAGATCTACAGGAGAGGGGTGGAACAATGGTGGATGTATGAGAGGTGTGAAAGGAGAGCTGGCGAGACAAGTTTGTGTATCAAAATGGATTATGCACATGGACACACACACACACACACACACACACACACACACACATAAACACAAATGTAAATGTATAGGTTAGAATAGTTACATCTATTAGCAGGCCCATGCAGTGGTCCAGGTCTCCAGGTTTCAGTATAGGAGCGAGGTGAGACAGGAGCTGGTACACTGTGAACGTCAACACATGGACCTGAGGGAGAGAGAGAGAGAGAGTCAGTGGATCAAAACAAAGTCATATCATTTGGAATAATTCACTTAATGATACATTTACAGACAGAGATGGAGTCTCAGTCTCAAAAACATACACAGTTGCTAGTGAAAGTCTACACAGTCAATAAAAATTTTAAAAAGGGATTACATTCGATTTTCTTTCTACCGATCTACACAACCTTCTCCACATTTATGAAGTGAAATAACTTTTGTTTAAATGAACGTCTTAATTGCATATATCGTCACACCCCAGAGTTAATACTTGGTGGAAGCACCTTTGGCAGCCATTACAAGTGTGAATCATTTTTGAATAAGATTCTACCAACTTTCCACAACTCTTAAGGCAACATACATCCATTTTCAAACAAATTTAAGTTAGAACTGAGACCGGACCACTCAGGAACACTCAACACCTATAGAAAAGCCATTCTGGTGTGTCTTTAGCATAGAAATGTGTGTAATTGTCCCACTGAAAAATAAAGCTATCCCCTTTTTAGACTTTCACTAGGCACTGTAAATGTGGTCTTGGTTCTGCGTCCCAAATAGCACCCTATTCCCTTTGTAGTGCACTACTTTTGACCAGAGGCCATTTGGAACGCAAGCCTCGTGCCCAATGCCTGAGACGAGGGCTCTGGTCCATCTGTAATAAAAGACAGAGGAATCTATTTAGCTGTAGTGTTTACCTGGTAGCCCTTAACCAGAATGGACTTCATCTCCTTTAGTAGGTACTGCAAGTATTTGACCCCCAGAGTCTCAATGATCTTAATCAGGGTGTTACGAGCCACGTCTCTGATCTCCTGGAAACGATTCCTCAGCAGCACACACATCTTCATCAGGATGCTGTCAACACACACAGTGTTTATTATATACTGCACACACCCTCACTCCCCGAGACACCCACATTTACAGGGTGTACCACATTCATGTTTACATGAACTGGGTGTACATACCCAGGCAGGTTGACGTCCATGACGGTCGTGGGTAGTGTCTGCATCAGTTTGACCATGGCGAAGGCTATAGGAACTCTGGCCACCTCCTCCTCCTTCACATCCTTAGACTTTACTGCCTTACACTCCTCGTCTCGCTTCACCTACACACAATGATGTCATCACTCTGCGACAATACTAAACATGCATTGGTGACATATTCCAAAAGATCAACGACAGCAAGTACAACTGGCGTATGTGTACCTTGGCGGTGAGACACTTGTGTAGCCTGGGCAGGACAGCATTTTGAACAGTGGCATGGATAGAGGTGATCAGAGCCTCCAGCTCTGCTTTGTTCTGGGGTAATCCACTGGGGGCTGCAGGGGCTGTGGCGGAAGGGGTCGGCTTCTTCACCGGAACAGTTTTAGGCTCCGCTGTAGATTCTGTGGCATTCGTTTCCATAGCAACACCCTCAACAGTCTCAGCAGCGTCCGTTTCCATAGTAACAACCTTGGCTGTTTCTATGGTGGTTGTTTTCGTGTCGCTGTTGATGCTTTCAGTTTCCATGGCTTCCTCAGTGTCACTCTCCTCTGATTCGACAGCTGCCACCTCCTCTTCCGCATCACCTTCTTCATCAACGACGGTGCTCACAACTAAACAGAAAGAGGCAACATCAATCAAGATATCACACACTTGGTATGGAAATGATATTCTACTTCATTGGGACCTCTTGGTCACCGGTGTCCAGTCTGTCCACTCACCCTCTTTGGCCCTGATCTTAGCTGCCTCCATTTCTCTCTCCAGAGTATCATGGTCAAAGTGGAACGCCTCCAGAACAGTCACCAATAGACTGTGGATGGATACAGGTATGAGACAACAATACTACTGCAAAACAAACATATACAGTGGGGAGAACAAGTATTTGATACACTGCCGATTTTGCAGGTTTTCCTACTTACAAAGCATGTAGAGGTCTGTAATTTTTATCATAGGTACACTTCAACTGTGAGAGACGGAATTTAAAACAAAAATCCAGAAAATCACATTGTATGATTTTTAAGTAATTAATTTGCATTTTATTGCATGACATAAGTATTTGATCACCTACCAACCAGTAAGAATTCCGGCTCTCACAGACCTGTTAGTTTTTCCTTTAAGAAGCCCTCCTGTTCTCCACTCATTACCTGTATTAACTGCACCTGGTTGAACTCGTTACCTGTATAAAAGACACCTGTCCACACACTCAATCAAACAGACTCCAACCTCTCCACAATGGCCAAGACCAGAGCGCTGTGTAAGGACATCAGGGTTAAAATTGTAGACCTGCACAAGGCTGGGATGGGCTACAGGACAATAGGCAAGCAGCTTGGTGAGAAGGCAACAACTGTTGGCGCAATTATTAGAAAATGGAAGAAGTTCAAGATGACGATCAATCACCCTCGGTCTGGGGCTCCATGCAAGATCTCACCTCGTGGGGCATCAATGAATATATATATTTTTTTTTTTACATTTTTAGTCATTTAGCAGACGCTCCTATCCAGAGCGACTTACAGTTAGTGCATATATTTTTATTTTATTTTTTCATACTCCCCGTGGGAATCGAACCCACAACCCTGGCGTTGCAAACACCATGCTCTACCAACTGAGCTACATCCCTGCCGGCCATTCCCTCCCCTACCCTGGACGACGCTGGGCCAATTCTGCGCCGCCACATGGGTCTCCCGGTCGCGGCCGGCTACGACAAAGCCTGGATTCGAACCAGGTTCTCTAGTGGCACAGCTAGCACTGCGATGCAGTGCCTTAGACCACTGCGCCACTCGGGAGGCCCAGTCTCCAATGATCATGAGGAAGGTGAGGGATTCAGCCCAGAACTACACGGCAGGACCTGGTCAATGACCTGAAGAGAGCTGGGACCACAGTCTCAAAGAAAACCATTAGTAACACACTACGCCGTCATGGATTAAAATCCTGCAGCGCACGCAAGGTCCCCCTGCTCAAGCCAGCGCATGTCCAGGCCCGTCTGAAGTTTGCCAATGACCATCTGGATGATCCAGAGGAGGAATGGGAGAAGGTCATGTGGTCTGATGAGACAAAAATAGAGCTTTTTGGTCTAAACTCCACTCGCCGTGTTTGGAGAAAGAAGAAGGATGAGTAGAACCCCAAGAACACCATCCCAACCGTGAAGCATGGAGGTGGAAACATCATTCTTTGGGGATGCTTTTCTGCAAAGGGACAGAACGACTGCAACGTATTGAGGGGAGGATGGATGGGGCCATGTATCGCGAGATCTTGGCCAACAACCTCCTTCCCTCAGTAAGAGCATTGAAGATGGGTCGTGGTGTATGACAACGACCCGAAACACACAGCCAGGGCAACTAAGGAGTGGCTCTGTAAGAAGCATCTCAAGGTCCTGGAGTGGCCTAGCCAGTCTCCAGACCTGAACCCAATAGAACATCTTTGGAGGGAGCTGAAAGTCCGTATTGCCCAGCGACAGCCCCGAAACCTGAAGGATCTGGAGAAGGTCTGTATGGAGGAGTGGGCGAAAATCCCTGCTGCAGTATGTGCAAACCTGGTCAAGACCTACAGGAAACGTATGATCGCTGTAATTGCAAACAAAGGTTTCTGTACCAAATATTAAGTTCTGCTTTTGTGATGTATCAAATACTTATGTCATGCAATAAAATGCAAATGAATTACTTAAAAATCATACAATGTGATTTTCTGGATTTTTGTTTTAGATTCCGTCTCTCACAGTTGAAGTGTACCTATGATAAAAATTACAGACCTCTACATGCTTTGTAAGTAGGAAAACCTGCAAAATCGGCAGTGTATCAAATACTTGTTCTCCCCACTGTATATCACCCACTGATACACACAGACAGACACACAGACATAGACAGTACCAACCTGACAGCCAGTTTCTGTTCAGCCTGTCCAGTGTGCAGTATGTGAACAAAGTGTTTAAGGTAGTAGAGGTATTTAGACCAGGTCAGTCTCCTACACACAGCTCCTACCACTTCTACTGAGGCTGACGTCATACCCTCATTCTGCAGGACAGAGAGAGAAACACACAGGTTACACACACACGTACGCACACCAGAATGAAGGATAACATTTGTCAGTGTGTTGTGTAACTAACCTTGAGCATCTTCTCGTCGAAGAGGGCAGTCATGGCGTAGGGCATGATAAAGTTCTGGAGGGAACGTGATGACATCACAACCGTACCCTCCGTCAGCTGCTTGGCGAACTTCCTCAGAGCGCGACCTCTACGATGGATCTGAGAGAGACAAAACATTAAGCACTGGGCTGAACACGATGCTTCCTGACTCATTTGAAGAGCGTCGGCTATATGGCTACAATCCAAGTTGCTAACCAGTGCATTTTCCTATGTTACGATATCTATACTAGCATACGCTGCTGCTACTCTCTGTTTATTATCTATGCATAGTCACTTTAATAACTCTACCTACATGTACATATTACCCCAATTACCTCGACTAACCGGTGCCCCCGCACATTGACTTGGTACCGGTACCCCCTGTATATAGCCTCGCTATTGTTATTTTTACTGCTGCTCTTTAATTATTTGTTACTTTTATTTCGTATTATTTTATATTGTATTTCTTTGTGATTTTTTTTGGTATTCTTTCTTAAAACTGCATTATTGGTTAAGGGCTTATAAGTAAGCATTTCACTGTAAGGTCTACACCTGTTGTATTCGGCGCATGTGACAAATAACATTTGATTTGATTTGATACCACTTAGAATGCATGCCCAATACATTGCTTCAATCCATGTAGTATGCTGGTGTGAATATTGGAACAGTGGCTGAAGTCTTACCTGGATGTGCTTCATGTGTTCAAAGAAGTCCGACTCAGGGTCGTTGTAGTCGGTGAGCTGCACCAGATCTCTGAAGTCTCTACGGGTGGGGAAGGTCTTCACCAGACACGCCAGCACTGTGGTGTAGTCATGCTGCACACTCTGACAACACAGGAGAGACACACTGGACCCAAGTTCACTTTAGTGTGTGTGTGTGTGTGTGTGTGTGTGTGTGTGTGTGTGTGTGTGTGTGTATATTCTGTGATGTACGCGTGTGTGTGTGCTAACCTCAGTCTTGCTCCTCAGTCCTTTCCTGACAGCGTCCAGTATGGTGTACTGTACTATCTCTTTGTACTCCTCCTCTCCACGGCCCACTGCAGCCAGACGTGTAAGGACAGCAGACAGACACAAGGTGGCGTTGTCTGCCAGGGACATGTCTCCAATCTACAACACAGGAAGGAAGAAAGTTGAATTAATTAATGGACGAATTACATTACTGTTAATATTCCTTGAAGGGGAAATTATTTCCACATCAAATAAATTAAGAGCAAAAACCACAGACATGCACGGATACATGTTAAGCACTTTGTGACACAAATGTTTTGTCAAAATCTGTCCTCTATAGCTCAGCTGGTAGAGCACGGCGCTTGTAACGCCAAGGTAGTGGGTTCGATCCCCGGGACCACCCATGCACAAAAATGTATGCACGCACGACTGTAAGTCGCTTTGGATAAAAGCGTCTGCTAAATGGCATATTATTATTATTATTATTATATAATTTATTGATTCCTGATTATTATTTGACCATGCTTGTCACTTATGAACATTTTTGAACATCTTGGCATGGTTCTGTTATAATCTCCACCCGGCACAGCCAGAAGAGGACTGGCCACCCCTCATAGCCTGGTTCCTCTCTAGGTTTCTTCCTAGGCTTTCGCCTTTCTAGGGAGTTTTTCCTAGCCACCGTGCTTCTACACCTGCATTACTAGCTGTTTGGGGTTTTAGGCTGGGTTTCTGTACAGCACTTCGAGATATTAGCTGATGTAAGAAGGGCTATATAAAATAAAATTGATTGATTGATTGATTCATAAGTGAATAGGACATCTAAAATAAGAGGAGAGCAATCCAAAATACTACCAAAGTCGATGCAATAGTCAAGAGATCAGGCTGTAGTGTAACTCCCATCTGTAGTGTCTGATCTCTCCTGTGTGTTTGTGATGTGTGTGTTGGTCTCACCTCGAAGGAGGCGAAGCAGTTGTGCATGATGGTGTAGATGAAGTTCATGTCCAGCGTGTCCATGTCGTTGATCCTCCTGGTGGCCTCCTGGAAGGCTGTGAGACGCACGTCAAAGTAGACCTCGTCCAGGTGACGACTGTCAAATGCATTCAACTAGAGGGAGAGAAAGGGGCAATGATTATACATCGCTGTGTGTGATGCACATGGGTTGTCTGTGCCTGTGTGTGTTTGTGTGTGCGTTTGAATGTTGTGTGTGGTTTTTCGAGCCCTACCTTAGCAGCTGTATCTGTGATGTACTTCAGTCCACTATCCAGGTCTGCCAGAGTCTGTTGGGAGACAGAAACACAGGTAAACACTCTGCCATTCAGATCACATTCATATGGACCACTATATATGAGTAGTGGGAAGCATGTAGGGCCTGGCTTCAGCAGCTAAAGATGTGACAATGAGTGAGCACAACAGCACAAACAGATCTGGAATCAGGCTATGGGGGCTTGAGGTCCTACCTGGAAGAGGGAGGTGAGGGCCTGTCTTGGCAGCTTGTTATGGAGGATGGAGAACAGTCTACTGATAGGCTTGAGGAAGGAGGAGGGATCAGAACACTGTCTCAGCAGGTTCTGGACTGTAGCCAGGATGTCAATCTCTGTCTCCTGAAACACAAGGGAAGGGAAATACGTTTACATTTGAGTCATTTAGCAGACGCTCTTATCCAGAGCGACTTACAGTAGTGAGTGCATATACAACCCTGGCGTCGCAAGCGCTATGCTTTACCAACTGAGCTACACGGGAAATACTCATGAGTGTAACACTATAACATAAAACCTACCACCATGCAAGGAAATGACAGGATAGATCAATAATGAGTGGGAGCTCATGTAACAGTATGAAAAATGTATGCACTCACTAAAACTGTAAGTCGCTCTGGATAAGCGCGTCTGCTAAACGACTCAAATGTAAATGTAAAACATACATATAACACAACCTTAACATGGCGTAAGCTAGCATGACGTTTACTTCGAACAATCCAACACAGCACGAAAACACACAAACAAATAACCACAACACAGACATAACATATCACTAGAACAGTAACAGAACAGTAACATGTTGTTGTACCTGTGGGTTGCGGGCCTTCTGGAGGTATGGCAGCAGCAGACTGATGAGCACGGAGCTCTGGTCCTTATCACTCACAAACCTGCTGATCCTGGAGAGGAGGGAGATCATCACATTAGCCTCTAGAAACCATAACCATCATCAACACCATACAACAACCTTAAACCTGAGAAGGAGAACTGTGATAAGATCCCAAAGAGCAGAGGGTAGAGTACGCCATCTATGAATGGTGGGCCTGATCAGTTGCATTAGAGATATATGACTGTCTACAACAGGGCTCTCCAACCCTGTTCCAGGAGAGCTACCGTCTTGTAGGTTTTCGATCCAATAATAATCTAGCGCATCTGATTCTAATAATTAGCTGGTTAATAAGCTGAGTCAGGATAGTAAACAACTGGGGTTGGAGAGAAAGCCTACAAGAGGGTAGCTCTCCAGGAACAGGGTTGGAGCCCAGGTCTACAATGATCACATAAAATCAACACAGCACAGGAGTCATCACCCTTCATAAAGGATGAAGAAGGATGTGAGGACCGAAGGACTTACTTTGAGAGGATGTTGAGCTCCTTGGCCACCTGGGATCTAAACTTCTTCTTCTTGAGTCTGTCAGAGTTGCGTACGATGCCACTGAGGTACTGTAGCAGGGTGGAGATGTGGGGCAGGAGCAGCCTGGCACCCTGGGTCAGATGCTCTGAACAACACAAACAAACCATTCTTTTCACCACTATTACCAATGTGCATGCTTTGTTAATATTTCAAGTTATTTTTTATATATATTTTTAAACTTTTTATTACAAACGTTAAACTTTGTGGATAATACCCATTTTACATTTGCTTATACCTACTAGGGCCCATAGTTTTTCCATGTAACCTGACGAGGAAAAACTCTGCTCCCTAGTTATACTGTTTAGTATTTACTGTTATTAGTATCATTTGCATATTCTAGCAGTGGCCCTGTAAGCATTGCATTTGCGTATTCTATCTGTTTTCCAGCGGCCTCACCTGCAGAAATGTAAGCTCCCTCTGGTGGCTGGGGGAACACACTGCCGTTGACGCTCAGCTCCGCCTCCTCACCCTCCTCAACCAGAAGGTCCTTCGTGGTCACCAAGGACTCGGCGATGTCCATCACCATGGCAACAGTCTGGGTAGAGACGTTCTTGGCGGAGAGCAGGGCGAACACGTTGAGGAGGACGTCACACTCCGGGTGACCAGACTGCTGCTTGGCCAGGAGGGGGAAGTACCTGAGAGAAGAGGAGAGAAGAAGAGGAAAGAAGGTGGTCATTTTCAGGCAGGTTTAATCTGTCACCTGCCAGTGGGTCATTGCAATTTCCTCCTAGTTCCCCACTGTAAACTGGATTGTTGCCAGAAACATTCTCCCATTAATTTACTGATCTCATTGTGAAAAGACTTAGCCTTAGTGTAGCTGAACTCTCAACACAAAGACTGTTTGTTAAGCTTACCTGGCGTTCTTGCTCCAGACGTGGATGAGTTTGAGGAGGGGGGTGGGGGAGTAGGGGCTCTCTGTGGGCAGACGGCAGACCTGGGGCCAGACGATAGCCTGGAAGACAGCGTCTAGCTCGTCTGGGGTGAAGCTGTACGAGTCGAAGCCATCAAAGAAGTCCTGGATCCTCAGGACCCCCAGGCGCCTCAGGTTCTTCAGAGGAGCGATACAGCCTGCCTTTAACTGGGCAGAGAGAGGGAAAAAAACATTTAGGAGTTATCTTTAAAACCTGTATCTATTTTTAGCCTTCCTTTCAGCTGCAACGAGTAGTGAAAATACAAGTGGTGCGAAAACAACTTTTAGGAGTTACTGACTTGTCCTAAAAACGAATGTCTGTGTGCAGTATCATACATGAACATCAAAATACTTTATACATGCTCACACCTGCAACTGCCAGGGCAGGCTTCTCTGAGCCTCCTGTTCTAGTATAGGTCTTAGAGGGCCAGCTGCGGCATACTGCCACAATGGCTACACTGCAGCTCCTGACCAAGACCAGAGTTACTGACTTGAAACTTTACTAAACGTATTTCTCAAGAGAGACCAGGAGCTTATTATCAAGCTTCTCAGAGTAGGAGTGCTGATCTAGGATCAGGTCGCCCCCTGTCCATATAATCATATTAATTGTGATCTAAAAGGCAAAAATGATCGTAAATCAGCACTCGTACTCTGAGATGCTTGATAAATACGGCCCTTGGTCCAACACAGAATATACAGCAGGTTTCTCAAGACTAAGCCTATGTGAGACAGTGAGACCCTCCGGCTGTGTACATACCTGTTCTCTCTGGTTGAGGATGGTGGAGACGGAGGCGGTGACACACAGTAGGATCTGCAGCACCTTGGGCAGGTGTGTGTGGATGAGGTGGCCCAGTTTACTGATGACTGTGTTGACTATGTTCAGCAGGCTGTGCTGCCGCCCCAGAGGAAGGACGGCAGAGGAGTCTGTCTCGGCTATCGCCTTGTCTACTGCAGCTAAACACAGACCTGGAGAGAAGGAGGGAGGAGGGGGGAGAGAGAGAGAGAGAGAAAGAGAGAGAGAGAGAAAGAGAGAGAGAGAGAGAGAGAGGAGAGAGAGAGAGAGAGGAGAGAGGAGAGAGAGGAGAGAGAAGAGTTCTAAGTGTTCATATGTCCTATCTTTAAAACAAACAAGTCCACACACACAACTAGGATGAAGCTACAATATAATGGCAGAATAGACCAATGAGACAGAGAGCAACAGAGCCATACAGTGAGCAATAAGACGAGAAGCACTCCACTCCCATACAGGTTGTATATCACATGGCAGTGGGCACCCTACCTTGTCCGTGGTGGCAGACGGGCTCCAGCAGGAGGTCAATGAACATGCCCAGCTCCTCAGACTGGCATCCTGCCAGGAACCTCAGCACGATGGAGGAACGCTGCACAGCGCCAGACTTGCCCTGGAACTTACTGCCGGTCTTACTGCGCATCCGGCCAAACAGAACCCTACAGAGGTACGGTTAGAGGAGAGGGAGGATGGGTTGGTTATATTGGAGTAGTAAAGGTGACGCACAAATAGGCCACAAGTTTAAATTTAACATGAAGACGTGACACACACACACAAGAGTAATCACACACCTCATAAGCAGTGGGATAAGCTGGGCCCTGTGTGAGGCGTCCACCACGGCCTCCTCCTCTGAGACGTTGAAGTGAACGATCTCATCCTTGAAGTATTTGTCATCCAGCAGCCTCTCCAGATTCTCCCTGAACACAACAGTCAACACATCAGTCAAAGACGTTCAATAGCGCAGGACTTTAGGTCCAGAAGCACAGGACATTTCAGATACAAACAAAGACATCAGATGAAGACATTTCATTACTATATCACAGGACACATCAAACACAGAAAGACATTGTATGAAATGGCCTGTCACTAGATATTGAATCAAGATATATTAGCAACTCTATACGCCTATTGGCCTGTACAGCTTCAAAGAGGCACCAGAGCAATGTTGTTGACAGGGTCTACACAGAGTCTCCAGGGTGATTCTGTGAACTAGGTCAGTGGTACATTATGGGAAATTAAATAACAGAAGAGCACTACCCCTATTTCCTTCCATCATACTGTTTGCAGTGCTGTTAGATGGGAAATGGTTAGTAAATGGATAGTTTAATAAGGGAAGTTAATAGAGGAACTCCTGTCAGATCTGTGGGTCTGGGTGGAGGTTAACATTCCTGCTCAGTGGAACCTGAGAGGGTCAGTGATGTCTCTGATCTCTATCAGTACTGGTAACAATGACTCCCATTGAGAGACCGGGAGTCCATAACTAACAGTTATTCCAGTATCTTTTACTCCAATCATCTGAACAAAAATGTTAAATGGTCATCTTGGAAAGGACGTTTTATGCCTGGCACACTGTAAAAGGACTGAATGTATGTTAAAACAAGAGATAAGATGAGAGTGTCGTTCGGAAATAAGCCAGAGAGCAAACGTACTTGTAGGGGAGGACGTTGGGGTCTTTGTAGGTCAGAACACACTCCAACGCTGCCCTCTGGATCTGCTGGTCCTGGTGACACAGCAACTGAACAGAGACACACAGTCACACACTGATAGGAGTACACTGACAAAGACTACCTACTGTTTAGGAAGATAGGCTGATAACGGGTCAGATGAGTAAGTTTAATGGAGTATTCAGTCAATGCAGGCTAAATAGGCATATAGTATGACTGGTGAGAACAGCTGAGAGTAAATTGATGATGATCGGTGAGAAAGGTAAGTTTACCTGAGTATACAGCTCATTGAGGCTATTCTCCAGGTACAGAGAGCGAGGGTTGGTGAACTTGGCAAAAACCTTCAGGTGAGCGATGAGTTGCCTGTGGAAAGAAATTAAATGTCTTTAGAAAATGCTATATTTGATAATTTTTTTAATGAAATAATAAAACTGAAAAAGTATTGTGAAACAAAAATACATGTTTTATTTACAAAATCTTCAACGTGATCATCTCTTACTTGGCTGCTGCTCTTTTTGGTGGCATCTTCCTCTCTGGTCTAGCCTCCTCCTCTTCCTCCCTGTCCTCCTCTTCCTCTCCCGCCATGCTAGCCTCCATGGCAGCAGGACTGCTCCTCTTCCTCAGGTCCTGAGTAGGAGCCACCAGTAGGTCAGCTGGGTAAAACTCATTCCTTCCAATCATGAGAGGGGAGGGGCATAGGGTCAGTTAAGACAGTGGACAATGAGGCTCATTCTCAAAAACCTTTCCTAGATTTATTGCATCTTGTCTCCTCCTCTTCAAAATGAAAAGATCTGAGGTTCCTCTCTGTATGAGGGCAGTGTAGTGTGTAAGGCTGCAGTATCTGGTCATGCCTAGGGTATAGTATAGGACTAACCTGATGAATCGTAGCATCAGTGGACTGAGCTCCCTACTGCGTGGTTCTACACGGTCAGGGACCAGAGCCATGGCCCTCCACAGCAGGCCCCTGAAGTTAGTGAAGTCTGTCCTCTCGCTGGGGTCAGAGGTCATCTTCAGACGCTGCAGGAAGAGCACCCCCACTTCCCCGCTCTCGATGACATCACAGCCCGGCTCCCCTTGCAGCTCCGAGCCTCCATCTTCGCATTCATTATCGGCATCATCGTCACCTTCACGCAGCTCCTTTTCTGTTAGACAGAAAATGTACTTGATAGTTTTATACGTCAACAGAAATAGCTCATCACAGTGTTAAAAAACAGATCACAAATGAGCACGCACTCACCAGCAAGACCTGCCACCAACTCCAGATGCTCATGGTAGACCTTCCAGAAGTCTTTGTTTTCCATTCCTCTGGCATGGGTCCTGGAGAGAGCGACAACATGAGGAAGAGATGAAATGCGTTACTGGGGGTTAAAACGTCATAGAGTATGACACTTTAGATTTATTGGGGTTGTGGTTGTGTGTTTTGTGTACTTACACTATGAGTTCAATGACTGGATCCCACAGGGGTTTGAAGTTGATGAACAGCATGGAAATAAGATAGCGTAGAGGCACCTGCAAATGGAAGACGCAGAACTTAACCATCCACTATGATAATCAAACGTTAATCAATGTTCTAAATCTACGTTCTAGGTTCCAAATCTACGTTCTATGTTCTGGGTACCTGTTGGAAGGTCCCTTGTTGCCCCTGGGGTAGTGATCTCTGTACCAGGTCGTGTCTGAGCTTCCTGAGGTGCAGCAGCTTCTCTCTGTAGTCCTGCACTGAGGCAGGGACCAACTCAGCCTGAAAACACACTGCAAACACAGGCTGGATCTCCACACTCTCCTCACCCTGAGAACACAAAGTTCAAAAGTGTTATTATTGTCCATTTAGGCTGAAATGGAAAGTTCTCTCAATTATCTTCTGCCATGCGAATGAATTCAATTAACTTGAACAAATAAAGTCAGAATTATCCATTTACAAGACATCATTTGATTGTTCTGTACCAACCTCTGACGGTTTGAGCTCTGCCTCAAAGTGGGTCAGAATCCTCAGAGTCAGCAAGCGGATCTGAGGGAGGAAGCATGGTGGAGTTAGGTCACAGTTGAATCACAACTAATAAAGTACCCAAAATAATTACATCTAAAAAAAAATTAAATATACTTCCATACTTTGGAGCTGCTGGAGGAGAGGTTGACGTGCAGCATCTGGTGCAGGTCGAGCAGTGCACTGTGGGAAAGGTGCTCGGAGCAGCCGTTGACTGACAGCCGGGTGTAGTAGAGGTCTCCTAGCAACAGAGCCGACATGTCTGTAGGGAACTTCCTGTGACACACACAAACACAGGAAGTTGATCAGGGTCAAAGTCCACTAATTACTAGAACAAAACCAGTTTCCAGATTATATAGCCAAACATTCATGGCACCAAAAAACCCACACAGATTTACTGTACCAATCCAAAGCTTTATCTCTCGTCACAGCAGTTATTCACACGAAACGGAACTACTCTCCAAGAGTTTGTGATATTTCTCCACTCTACTTACTGGATGATGGTCTTGACCCGCTCCACTGGCACCAGGGAGAGCACCTCAGCAGATCCATTCAGACTGAGCAGAGAGCTGAGGGCCTGCCTGGCCACAAACAGACCGCCTGGATGGAGAGAGGACAGAAAAAGGGAGAGATCTTTATTGTTCCAGCTCGTGGGTTACTACTGGAGGGATGGTTAGGAGTTAGAACAAATGTGCATTGAATGGAACACAAGGTTAATCTGTATATCCGATAAGAACAAACAAGGGCAGTACAGTACATACCTTTCCCGAGCACTTTACTCTCCACATTCAGCAGCAGGCGATTGATGAGGGCTGTCAGACTGGGAACGACACTCCCTGCTGCCAGCGGTCTGAGATGGGGCAGGAGGACCAGGGCTGCCCAGGGCAGGGACAGGTCAGTGATGGTCTGGTTCTGGTCCTGGGGTAGGCTGATCAGAGAGAGGATCAACTCTGGTACTGACACCTTCTCTGTCCCATCACCTGGCTCCTTACCGGGGGTCTTTCCGGTGAAGACCAGGGGGTAGGTCTCGAAGGCCATGGAGCCGTCTGTAGGGGGCGGGGCTTTGGCCAGGATGAGACTGACCAGCACCTCCAGGGCAGAGTGACGAGACACAGAGTCTACACTGGAGAACAACCCCTCTAGGTACTGTAGCAGGCAGGGCAGGAAGAACTGGAGACAGATAGAGAAGAGGGAGGGAAGGGTGAGGAGAGATGGAGAGAGAGAGAGGGAGGGAGAGAGATGAAGGGAAAGGCAGAAAAGAGGAGAGAGAAATAAAGATGAAAGGAGTGGCAGAAAGGAGAGAGAGAGATTATGTTAATCTATGTCATGTGAAGGGAGCTTACTCTTTTGGAGTCAGCTAGGATGAAATTGCCTGGTGTATTGTTGATGAGATGACTCGATGTACCTGTTCAAACCGTTTCATGGTGAACATCTCCTTAGTGAACTCCAGTATCAGGTCCTGGTCCATCCCACTGCTGAACACCATTTTGACCGTGTCCTGTGTGACTATGTTTGGTAGTGAGACATTCTCCCCCAGCAGTAGAGAGGAGATGATCTGGAGCACTAGTCTACAGCAGGGTCCTGGGAGGGCTGGGGTCTGGAGCAACTCATGAACTGTCTACAGAGGCACAGAGAAGGACAAAAACATCAGAGGAATCTATACATAATATGACACCAACAGTCAGATTTGAACCCAAACTAAGTTCAGGCAAAAGACACATTTATGTGATCTGAAAATCAAATGGACACAATAAAGTATTCTTCTTCTTTTAAATATATACAGTATAAACGGAGACGGTCAAATACATACAGACACACACACAGCCTCTGAATACAGAACATACTCCATGCTTATTCTTAGTATTACTTATTCATGTCGCACAGATAAATGGTGACCGCGGGCCCTACCTGACAGACAGTGTCTGGCTTGGTGATCTTGTCTCCGTTGCGGTGTCCCACCAGGGTGTGGAGGATGAAGAGCAGACGCTCCAAGTGCTCGGAGGCCTGACCCTCCTCCTCCTCATCAACATCTGTCTTATTCAGGTTCCGTAGGACCTCACTCACACACGTCTAGAGAAAGACAACAACATGATTTAGACACGGGACACGCCCTCAGTCACAGTTAAACAGCCCTGGACCAGGATAATGAACAGTATCACCCAAACAGTCCGACAGAGACATGACAATAACCTATCTGTCACACAGGCTTTGAGACAGACAAGACAACCCATCATTCAGCCACACAGACCTACAAAGAGCTTACATTGGCACTATGCAGATCCAGTTGTGAGGTAAACATGCTCCCTAACCTGTAGAGACTCCCACAGAACCAGGAAGTGCTCTTTCTCTACGTGATTGGCTGCTGCCTGGGCCATTTGATCCAGTGAGTCTCTGACAGCATCCCAGGGTAGAGAGACTTCCTGGTCAGCGCTTGGTCCTAGCTTCCTCAGAGCTACTGGGAGGGCCTGGAGGAGAGGAAAGAGGATGTGAATGAAAGATCTGTCATAAATAATATAAGATCAACTGAATATACATGCATTAGACTCCACTTTGTTAACCTTTTTCTCAGAGTCTAATCTTTTATTTCCTACTGTGTAACCTAATGAACTCACCGTGCCAGCGCAGGAGTGGAACATGTTGCGGACTCCTTTACACATCTCAAACAGCAGCTGTCCCACCCCCTCTGCCTTCCCAGGGTGCTCCTCCAGGTCTAGGAACATGTGGTTGAGAAGGGCGTCAAGGTCTGGCACCTGGGGGGTATAAATGCAATTTATTCAATCTATTCAATTAGATCTGATTTCATAACCACTGGATGTCAACTAGGTACGACCACAACACACCTTTCTCATCAGAAAAGAAAAACTCTCTGCCGCAAACTTTCGTATGTGTTCCTTCTTGTGCGCCAACAGTGTGCTGTACAAGCTGTAGGGGGGGAAGGAGAGATAATTAAACACTGATGTCATCTATAAAAATATGCCATAGATAGGAAACAATAACAACAATAATGCTAGAGCTTCTAGCACCATCTGTCTACTCCTACTGCAGCCAGGTAGGCCTAAGGCCCAGTCTCACCTGTACATTTTGGTCATGTCCTTGACCATGAGTCTCCAGAGGTACTTGTAGAGGTAGGAGAGGCAGGTGAAGGCCCACTCCAGTATCTCTGTGTCCTGGGTCTCCAGGAGAGAGGTGATGAGGACGAAGAAGTCAGGGAAGTGGGGGTAGAAATCCATCTGGAGGTCCCTAGCCAGCTGGACCACCAGGCTGATGGAGAACGGAGACAAAAGTAATCATTTGCAGGGCGCGCGCACACACACACTGCAAGCAACAACTTTGCCAATGAAGAACAAACATTACGTTTGTTTCCACATGACATGTGTGCATTCTTTACAGGCAAATTTTGAAACATATTCTACAGAACATTTCCTATTGAATTTGTACCATCCTCCTCAGCCTCACACTGTAATCTCAGGTACACACACACACACACACACACACACACACACACACACACACACACACACACACACACAGTAATCTCAGGTACACACACACACACAGTAATCTCAGGTACACACACACACACACACGTAATCTCAGGTACACACACACACACACACAATACTCTCAGGTACACACACACACACACAGTCATCTCAGGTACACACACACACACAGTAATCTCAGGTACACACACACACACTAATCTCAGGTACACACACACACTGTAATCTCAGGTACACGTACACACACACACAGTCATCTCAGGTACACGTACACACACACACACAGTCATCTCAGGTACACACACACACACACAGTCATCTCAGGTACACACACACACAGTAATCTCAGGTACACACACACACACACACACTAATCTCAGGTACACACACACACTGTAATCTCAGGTACACACACACACAGTAATCTCAGGTACACACACATTGTAATCTCAGGTACACGTACACACACACACAGTAATCTCAGGTACACACACACACACACACTGTAATCTCAGGTACACACACACACAGTAATCTCAGGTACACACACACACTGTAATCTCAGGTACACACACACACTAATCTCAGGTACACGTACACACACACAAACAGTAATCTCAGGTACACACACACACACACAGTAATCTCAGGTACACACACACACTGTAATCTCAGGTACACACACACAGTAATCTCAGGTACACACACACAGTAATCTCAGGTACACACACACACTGTAATCTCAGGTACACACACACACACACTGTAATCTCAGGTACACGTACACACACACACAGTAATCTCAGGTACACACACACTGTAATATCAGGTACACACACACACACTGTAATATCAGGTACACACACACACACACACACTGTAATCTCAGGTACACACACACACACTGTAATCTCAGGTACACGTACACACACACACAGTAATCTCAGGTACACGTACACACACACACACAGTAATCTCAGGTACACACACACACACACACACACAGTAATCTCAGGTACACACACACACTGTAATCTCAGGTACACACACACAGTAATCTCAGGTACACACACACACACTGTAATCTCAGGTACACACACAGTAATCTCAGGTACACACACACACAGTAATCTCAGGTACACGCACACACACACACAGTAATCTCAGGTACACACACAGACACTGTAATCTCAGGTACACACACACACACCCACACTCTGTAATCTCAGGTACACGTACACACACACACAGTAATCTCAGGTACACACACATACACTGTAATCTCAGGTACACACACATACAATGTAATCTCAGGTACACACACACACACTGTAATCTCAGGTACACACACACACACTGTAATCTCAGGTACACACACACACTGTAATCTCAGGTACACGTACAAACACACTGTAATCTCAGGTACACACACACACACACAGTAATCTCAGGTACACACACACACTGTAATCTCAGGTACACACACACACAGTAATCTCAGGTACTCATACACACACAGTAATCTCAGGTACACACACACACTGTAATCTCAGGTACACACACACACACAGTAATCTCAGGTACACACACACACAGTAATCTCAGGTACACACACACACACTGTAATCTCAGGTACACGTACACACACACACAGTAATCTCAGGTACACACACACACACACACTGTAATCTCAGGTACACACACACACAGTAATCTCAGGTACACACACACACTAATCTCAGGTACACGTACACACACACACAGTAATCTCAGGTACACGTACACACACAGTAATCTCAGGTACACACACACACAGTCATCTCAGGTACACACACACAGTCATCTCAGGTACACACACACACACACAGTCATCTCAGGTACACACACACAGTCATCTCAGGTACACACACACACAGTCATCTCAGGTACACACACACACACACACAGTCATCTCAGGTACACACACACACAGTCATCTCAGGTACACACACACACAGTCATCTCAGGTACACACACACACACAGTTATCTCAGGTACACACACACACAGTCATCTCAGGTACACACACACACAGTCATCTCAGGTACACACACACACACACAGTCATCTCAGGTACACACACACACACACACACACACACAGTCATCTCAGGTACACACACACACACACACACACACAGTAATCTCAGGTACACACACACACACACACGTAATCTCAGGTACACACACACACACAGTAATCTCAGGTACACACACACACACACAGTCATCTCAGGTACACACACACACACACACAGTCATCTCAGGTACACACACACAGTCATCTCAGGTACACACACACACACAGTCATCTCAGGTACACACACACACACAGTAATCTCAGGTACACACACACACAACGTAATCTCAGGTACACACACACACAGTAATCTCAGGTACACACACACACACACAGTCATCTCAGGTACACACACACACACACACAGTCATCTCAGGTACACACACACACACACACACACAGTCATCTCAGGTACACACACACACACACACACAGTCATCTCAGGTACACACACACACACACAGTCATCTCAGGTACACACACACACACACACAGTCATCTCAGGTACACACACACAGTCATCTCAGGTACACACACACACACAAGTCATCTCAGGTACACACACACACACAGTTATCTCAGGTACACACACACACAGTCATCTCAGGTACACACACACACAGTCATCTCAGGTACACACACACACACACAGTCATCTCAGGTACACACACACACACACACACACACACACAGTCATCTCAGGTACACACACACACACACACAGTAATCTCAGGTACACACACACACAGTAATCTCAGGTACACACACACACACACAGTCATCTCAGGTACACACACACACAGTCATCTCAGATACACACACACACAGTAATCTCAGGTACACACACACACAGTAATCTCAAGTACACACACACACAGTAATCTTGGGTACACACACACAGTCATCTCAGGTACACACACACAGTCATCTCAGGTACACACACACACAGTAATCTCAGGTACATACACACACAGTCATCTCAGGTACACACACACACAGTCATCTCAGGTACACACACACAGTAATCTCAGGTACGTACTCCAGTAGCGGCTGGCAGGCCAGGCTGTTCTTGGTACTGAGGTGAGTCTTCAGGCTCTCCACTATAGACCTCTGATGGAACACCAGAAGGTTGAAGGACTGGCTCTTGTTGGACACCTCCCTCAGGAAGGTGGCTGAGGAACAGAGGAATGTGTTTCAGATTAGTCACTGGGTTCTGCTCATGGGGACATGTTTGTAAGCTTGACAAGGAAATCTATTGGGCCAGATGTGATAGTAGTAGTGAAGCTCCTTGGTGTGATGAGTTATGTACTCACTGAAATGCTCTGTCAAATTCAGGTCCCTCCATTTTGTCAGTCCTTCTGAAAAGTAGGTGTCTACCTCCTACAACCGAAAACAGTGTTACATGCCATGAAATGATATTAACGGAAAAAACGTCATTTTGAACAAGTGTGATAAGGGTTCTGCATTCTCACAGAGAATACATACCTCATCATAACTCCCAGTTCTGTCAATGCGATGGATGACATCGATATTGACATTGGCAAGCCTTTCAGCAAACGTGAGAAACTGTAAAGCAAACGATCAAGAGTTAACAGTAGCTACTTTCTGTAGTCTACTACAGTGAGCGATACAGTAATGAAATGACTTGCTAGCTAGGCTACATATGATATGTAACATATCCAAGCAGCTACGCTTGTTGGTTCATTCAACGTAGTAATAGGAAAACATATATATTTTGCATATGTACAAATATTTTGTTATTTTCAATGTAATAGCAAAGCAGTCGTCGCTAGCTGGCTATGCTAACAACTGTGCTGCACAACCACAAGTTCCCAACAGCAACACTCACCCTGAAAGTGTTCTCAGATTTATGATACGACGACTTGGATTTTATCTTCATTTTTGACCTGACTATTTTTCTGATATATGAATAAAAAATAATGTAATCCACGATTCAAAGTATGAAAACAACAATTTATCGGCTAAATGTGTTTACACCCATGCCCGGTGCAGGGGCGCAGCCATGTTGGATGAAGCATCATGGGAACGTTTTGCTTTTCCACGTGGTGAGAAGGCACATAAGGGGGCGTGGTTTTGCAACAACTTCAAGGATGACTTTCTGGATACTTTTGTATCCCAATGACAGCTCAGTCAGTGTCCATACAGTGTCCATACCATTGGAGGCTGCTGAGGGGAGGACCGCTCATAATAATGGGTGGAACAGAGCAAATGGAATGGCATCAAACACATGGAAATCTTGTGTTTGATGTATTTGCTACCATTCCACCAATTCCGCTCCAGCCATTACCACAAGCCCGTCCTCCCCAATTAAGGTGCAACCACCCTCATGTGGTCCATACATGTACTAACTAGTGGACATGACATACTGGACACTAGACACATTATACTGGACTGGACATGTTAGTATAAAAATAGCTATATTTTCTCTGGGGACCAACGTTTTTCAGAAGTGTGTGTGGGTGTGTCTGTGTGTGTGTGTGTGTCTGTGTGTGCGTGTCTGTGTGTGCGCACGAGTGTGTGTGTGTACGCATGCGTATGCCTCTGTGTGTGTCCGTGTGTACCAGCCATCCAGGGGGTAGGGCTGATGACAGGGGTAGTTATCGGTCCAGCCAGGAGAACAACGGAACAATCCCAGCTCTTGATTTTGTGGAGAGGTGTGCTCACTGCTACCTGCCAGTAATGTCTTTGAGAAACACACAGGCACAGTGAAGACTTCAGAGCTCACTGCTATCCTGTTTCAGCTCATATCCTGTCTGTGACAAGGACATATGGACAAGGACATCATTCTATCTGAAAGCACAGCAGCCTACTGTAAGCTACCATAGATGTCATAGAGAAATACTAATTCTCTGCAGTTCATTGCATTCCAATAACAGAAACCACAAGGGACTACAAGTTCAGGAATAGGACATTCTTCCAGTGAGTAGAGTAGCCTATACCTCACAATCAGAAGGCTACAATGGCAGCCTCTCCAGTGGTTGGATCCTTTGTGGCTGGGGACTATGCTGTCTTTGCTCTGATGCTGCTGGTGTCTGCAGCCATCGGGGTGTACTATGCCATCGTCGGAAGGGGCCAGAGCAGCTCCAGAGAGTTTCTGATGGGGGGCCAGAGTATGACAGCCGTACCTGTGGCTTTGTCCCTGACTGCCAGCTTCATGTCGGCTATCACAGTGCTGGCCACCCCAGCCGAAGTGTACCGATACGGGGCAAGCTACGGCCTCTTCAGCCTCTCCTATGTGCTGGTGGTGGTGGTCAGCTCAGAGGTCTTCCTCCCTGTCTTCTACAGGCTGGGCATCACAAGTACATATGAGGTGAGAATCAATCCACTCTGTTGAGTTGAGTTATGTTCTATTCAACTGAAATAGTATAACATGTTTGGTAGAGATTAGCCAGAGTAATTGCAATGCAAATTCTAAGCAATTCTAAATCCCTGAAATAAATATCTTGGGGGTCATAAAGTTTTGTTCAAAGTGACCAATTGACAAACGCAATCTATTCAGGAAATAAAATACTGACCAAATGTTGTAATCTTTCTATAAAACAAACAGATTGCTGTTTCAGGTAAAAGTCATAGTAGTCACGGTTCCATTACTTAATATCTCTGCACATGTCCATTCCTTAGTCTTGTTGAGATGCTGATGATTAGATTATGATTATGATTCAAAGAGCTCAAATATGAGTCAGTATTTTATCTTCATCAGCTGACTGAAACAATCCTGGCACAGTCGTGTCATCTTATCCTCTGGCTGAATATACTCTTGCTTTGTCTTTTGGGCTTCACACATGAACTAATGTAATTGTCCTTTCCATGGGAAATGTGTCATATTTCATTCTTTCATCATTCTGCAGTATCTGGAGATACGGTTCAACAGAGCCACCCGTCTGTTAGGGACAGTGATGTTCATTGTTCAGACTGTGAGTACCTTATCACAACACTCTCCTCCCTCCATATTATGAATTACATGAACATGAGAACAACCCTTGTACTACAGGTGATTATAAGAGCCACATCTTATGTCTCTCTGTCTCACAGATACTCTACATGGGTATAGTCATTTATGCTCCAGCTCTGGCATTAAACCAAGGTGCAGTAGTCTCTATAAGTCATAAAATATTTTAATTTCATGCCCCATCGGCATTGAGTGCACTTGAAACCACTCCTCTGCTAAATTATGTCAATCTCTCTAGCTTTTCCTTTCTGCATCTCTCTTTTTCCGTCTCTCTCCAGTGACTGGGATGGATCTCTGGGGTGCTGTCATTTCAACAGGAGTGGTCTGCACCTTTTACTGCACTATGGTACTGGACAGACAGTGATGTCAATAAATAATGCTATAAACATTTATTTTATTAACATTTATCCCCTGATGTAAGGGAAATACAGATGGAGGTTAGATTGAAACATGATTTGTGTAGCACTGTGTGGTGACCTTTGACGCATATATTTAACACGGCTGGGTGTGTATTCTGACAGGGCGGTCTGAAGGCGGTGGTGTGGACGGACGTGTTCCAGGTGGGCATCATGGTGGCAGGCTTCCTATCTGTCATCATCAGAGCCGTGGTCCTGCAGGGAGGAGTCTCCAACATCCTCATACACGCAGAGTTCGGAGGACGACTCAATTTCTGGGAGTGAATAAATTGTCATGTAGATTATAGATGTAAAAGAGCAGGAGAAGAGTCTGCACCTGGACTTTGTGCAGTATTTTGGTGCAAAATACAGCATAAGACATTGCAAAAGGGCGTACTGAATGTCTCTCTCTCTCTCTCTCTGTCTCTGTCTCTGTCTCTGTCTCTGTCTCTGTCTCTGTCTCTGTCTCTCCTTTGTAGCTTTGATGCTAGTCCACTGAGGAGGCACACCTTCTGGACAATCACGTTTGGAGGCACGTTTGTCTGGACCAGTATCTACGGGATCAACCAAGCCCAGGTGCAGAGATACATCTCCTGCAAATCCATGACTCACGCCAAAATGTGAGGCATCATCTTCATGGAAGGATAGAGTAGAGCATGAAGATCTATTTCTTGTTCAGCCCCAGTGTTTAAAGTGGAACTGACAGCATTTTAGTAACATGAAATCTTATTAAAATCTGTTCAAATACACCCCCAGGAAGAACATGACACTTTCGGGAAAATAATCTGACAAGCGAGCTATTTTAATGTTTTCATAAATTCTTAGAATGTTTGGGAATTACGTATACTAAGGCATTTGTGAAAATTCTATAGAAATATAGAGTGGGAAAGCAGCAGAGCGTTTGGACAATTAATAGACACTGCAGTAAATAAAATCTAATAAAAACATCTGTCTCGTCCAAGACCGGAGTCTACACAGACCGGTGCGCAATATCCAATCAGAGCTACAGTAGGCCTTTATACAAACAAGCCATTTGCCACAAGGGCCCGCCATCATTCACTTTGAACTAGACTGTGTGTGTACCAGTGGTGGAAAAAGTACCCAATTGTCATACTTGAGTAAAAGTAAAAATACCTTAATAGAAAATGGCTCAAGTAAAAGTGAAAGTAACCGAGTAAAAACCTACTTGAATAAAAGTAAAAAAGTATTTGGTTTTAAATATACTTAAGTATCAAAAGTAAACCAGACGGTACGATTTTCTTGATTTTTAAATTTAGGGATAGCCAGGGTCACACTCCAACACACATAATTTACAAACAAATACTTTGTGTTTAGTGAGTCCTCCAGATCAGAGCCAATAGGGACGACCTGGGATGTGAATTGGACCATTTCCTGTCCTGCTAAGCATTCAAAATGTAACGAGTACTTTTGCGTGTCAGGGAAAATGTATTGAAGTAAAAGTAAAGTAGTCAAAAAATATAAATATTAAAGTACAGATACCGCCCAAAAAACTACTTTGTAGTTGTGTGGTCCTCTGTAGCTCAGCTGGTAGAGCACAGCGCTTGTAACGCCAAGGTAGTGGGTTCGATTCCCGGGACCACCCATACACAAAAATGTATGCACGCATGACTGTAAGTCGCTTTGGATAAAAGCGTCTGCTAAATGGCTTATTATTATTACTTAAGTAGTACTTTAAAGTATTTTTGCCTAAGTACTTTACATCACTGGTGTTTGCAGGCAGTTGTAACAGCGCAACTTTAGATTGTTAACTAGAACGCATTCGCCAAAAGCCACAAAATACACCTGAATGGATTTCTGCAAATATGTAAACACCACGGGAGTCCTCTTACATTTGGGAACTTTATAGTCCTATTGATCAAACAACCATGAGAAGGTAGGCTCTCTCTCCCTCAGTTATGCACATCAACAACAACAAGATGCTAGCCAGAACAAGATGAGCTAAAATCTAACAAAGGAACATTAGATAAACCCTCTCAAACTTTTTCAGCTAGTTGGCCGTCGAACTTGCACTGATAAACGATGGGGAAGTGTAGCCTACTCGTCCTTCTGATAAAACACATTCTCTCTCTCTCTCTCTTTCTCTCTATCCCCTCTTTCTGTCACTCTTCTCTCTCTCTCTCTCTCTCTCTCTCTCTCTCTCTCTCTCTCTCTCTCTCTCTCTGTGTATTCTCTTCCAGGTCTCTTTACATAAACCTATTAGGACTGTGGGTCATCATGCTGTGTTCTGTGTTTGCGGGGCTGTGTCTGTACTCTGTCTACAAGCACTGTGACCCCTGGACAGCAGGCATGGTGTCTGCTCCAGATCAGGTTGAGGACACAAACCAGGAAATAACACTTTAATAAAAACCGCAGGTTGACGTTTATTGGGATGAGTCTTGTCCTGGAGGCAGAACTGAGCGATTTCTGCTAGATGGGCCAGGTTAGGGTTAGGTATTAGGGTTAGCAGTGTGGTTAATGTTAGGGTTAAGATTTTATGACCGATTTTTTGGCTGTGCCAGCTAGTGGCCACTCTGTAGAGCTGCCTCCAGAACAAGATTCATGACGAAAAACGCTAACCTGCATAAATACCAGGCACTGTTAATATTACTATTCTGCCAGACTGCCACTTTACAGATATATTTTCTAAATTATTTGTTTAAACTGATAACATTCACAGCCACTAAGTGTAACCACCTTAACCTATTTTTTTGTGGGAAAACTGTTTTTTCCCCACGTCGGCCACACGTCCAGATTGTTCCCAGGAAAAATATCCCAAATAACCCAAACCCAGTGGTACCACTCAGACAGACACTGACCAGCCCTCTTTCTCTATACAGCTGATGCCATATATGGTGCTGGACATCCTGAGAGACTACCCTGGAGTACCAGGATTGTTTGTGGCTGCAGCCTTCAGTGGGACGCTAAGGTTACTATTCCCATCTAATACTTTATCTTAAATTTGATCATTGCTACTGTTTATAATGTTAGTATGTTACATTGTTATATGTCTACTAGATTAAGTACCCTTTTGTTACTATTTGTACTGTATGCAATATCTCAAAGTTCATAATATCACTACTATGACTTAATATTTATTACTATTTCCATAGCACTCACACACACTGTATACAGATTTTGTTCATGTTTGTAATGTTATTTTACATCATGTTATATTTCTAGGTAAATAATGGCACTATATTTGCTCTCTCTTGTCCACAGTACGGTATCGTCCAGTGTCAATGCTCTGGCTGCCGTGACTATTGAAGATCTGATCAAACCGTACACACACATGTCAGAGAAACACCTGTCCTGGAGCTCTAAAGGCCTCAGTGAGTGTCTAATATCAATAGGTGTCTTTGCATTTACCACAGAGCTCAGAGAGTTTAATGATATATTCATCTTCCTATTGATATATTCTTGCTGATATTAGAAATGAATAAACCATGATTTATCATGATTTTATCTGCTATCCCTATGATCCATTATAGGCTTTCTGTATGGGGCTCTCTGTATTGGAATGGCTGGCATAGCCTCACTAATGGGAGGTCTGCTGCAGGTATACGATACAACAAAAGGAGTATGTACTTCTACATAAAATGTGTTCAGTCTTGAGGTACGCAACTCTAAAATATGTCTCTGTCTCCCCCTGTAGGCAGCTATCAGTATCTTTGGGATCATCGGAGGGCCTTTACTGGGTCTCTTCTCACTGGGGATCCTCTGTCCATACGCTAATGCCACAGTCAGTGCAGTCTCTTTAACAAAAGCAGGATTATAAGCATACAACCAAGCTAACTATTAGCTAATCTCTCTGAAAGTTGATGTTGAAGTGTTGATGTGTTCTATCTGTGTGTTCTGTGCTGCAGGGGGGCTTGGCTGGTCTGCTCTCTGGGCTGGTTATGTCTCTGTGGGTGGGGATAGGGGCCCAGTTTTACCCTCCTCTACCAGAGCAGAGCAGGCCTCTACGTCTGACCACACATGGTTGTAACTTCACAACCGCAGCCGACGCGTTCAACTGGACCGCATCCCCAACAGAAACAAGCCTATACACTACGGTACTACAGCAAAATACAGCAGAGAGGTAAGTTGTGGGCTTCAGTATCTTTGGTTAAGGACAGGTCACACTTTTGCTGTAGGGAACAAGTATGTTAGAAGCCTTGTCATGTTAAAATAGCGAACTGCTTCAGCTGTAAACAATATATGCAACGTTATAGCTGTTGGATTTCACTATGTGTCTCATCTACAGACCCTTCCTGGCTGATACCTGGTACTCCCTGTCCTATCTCTACTTCAGTCCTATTGGGACACTTACAACACTGGCTGTTGGACTTGTGGTCAGTCTACTTTCAGGTACTCTTTCCCAAATGGTAGTGTTTCTTCTTGCCATATTTCATGTCTAATTAACATATTTATTTTACACTAAAATGTGTCTCTTTCCAGGGGGTATGAAGCTGAAGTTGGAACCAAGGGTGACTTTGATGAAAGAAGATACAATGTTATTTTGCTTTTACAAGCACTTTAAAGAAAGGGTAAGTGATATGTGTGTTTTCAATAAATAACCTCCAAGACGTTCTCTCTTCCAACCACTTTCCTGTATTAATTTAGCTCTCATCCATACCTAGGCCATGAGACGAGCAGGAAAGCTGGACCTCACAAAGAACAGAGAGAAGAAATTTGGAAACAATAACCCCGGCTTAGGCAACGTCCACGAGTTGGATTTCACAAAGAGCAGTCTTCCATAACATGCTGATAAAACCATGACTTAACAGTTTCTCTTTCTTCTCATATTTCTCCCTCCCCAGTGCTGCTGTTTTTCACGACTCATGAATGTCCTGACAGATGGTATCAATAGCTCATCTATATTCTCATATTTCTATGAATGTAGCATACATCACCAACTTGAAAAGTTAGGATTGTTAATAATGAAATATCTTTGCTTGACTTTTATGTGAAATGTTTCTCATTTATGTTAAGATAGGGCTATCAGTGTTGTACACTTAAAATAAACATTCATTTGAAATAGCTGTGTCTCATATTTATACTTATATAATTAAATTACATTGTACAAGTTATCAATACATTCTATCATGTATTATTTACAATTATGTACACATGAGAGAACTGTAGGCATTTGGTGGACTTGATTCCACAACTCGAGGTGTGTAAGAGTGGCAAGTGTAGCTCATAACACTTTTGTCTGTAATATATAGCTAACATTTGTGTCTAAGGACGTTTGTGTTGCTAATAACACTCTTCTTCATGGACGACTAAACTAAAACTTGCATACTGAAGATTCAGCTGCCAAATATCTAGGCTATCAGTCTATTGGTCTGCCTATATTCAGCATGGCGGACAATTATTCTTCATAGTAACGCTTCTTCATGGCTCTGTACTTCCTTAGATAGTACAGGGCCTCCAGTTCCTTTATCACAAACTCCCCACGGTCGACTAGCGTCTTGATCTCCTTAGGGTCTGTGACATCTTTGTTCTTCATAAAGGCACTCTTCAGACGTTCCCTGAAGTAGTCTGCTCCTTTGGGGTATTCCCGTCCCAAAAACAGTAGCTGTCAATGGAAGGAGACAGGTTACCAATGATTATTCCAGGCTTTGGGGATTGTTTTGGAAAGACAGCTAAATATTGCATGAGTGGAAGCAAATCTCAGATACTGAAAGTAAGTGCGGGTAACAACAACGGGTGGGTGCACTGGCAGTAGTCAGTGTTGAACTTACATTCTTGTACAGCTGTCTAACCTCACTCCTCAGAGGGTTGGCCATGTCACTGCCTGAGACCGTATCAGCCTTCACTACTGGGATGGAAGAAAAGGTCAGAAGATACAACAGGGGATTTAGTATACAGCAGCTGATGATTATGTAAAACAGCTCAGAAATGTGCATATGTCTGATTGTTGTCACACATCATATATCCTGTGAGCCTCACAATCTTAGCTGTGTCATGCATACATTTTAGCTTTATCTTGGTTCACTTAGCATGTAGGTTAGGTAACAGTACAAAAGGGCAAGCTTGCGATTGGCGATTGATTAGCTAGCTGGCTAGTTAATTGGCATCTGCAATTCAACCAATAATTATCTTTTGACATTGTCTCCCAGCACAACGTCAACAGACAATTATTGGTTGAATCGCAGCTAGCTAATTAGCCAGTGGTGGAAAAAGTACTCAATTGTCATACTTGAGTAAAAGTAAAGATACCTTAACAGAAAATGACTCAAGTAAAAGTTACCCAGTAAAATACTACTTGAGTAAAAGTCTAAAAGTATCTGGTTTTAAATGTACTTAGGTACAGTGGTAGAAAAAGTACTAAATTGTCATACTTGAGTTAAAGTACAAAGTAAAAGCTATACATCAAATTCCATATATTAAGCAAACCAGATGGCACACGATTTTCGTATTATTTTTAATTACGAACAGACAGGGGCACATTCCAACACTCAGACATCATTTACAGACACAGTATTTGTGTTTTGTGACAGTGTGTTTTGTGAGTCCGCCAGATCTGAGGCAGTAGGAATGACAAAGCGTTATATTGATAGGTGCCATAATTCTGTCCTGCTTGGGCATTCTAAATGTAACGAGTACTTTTTGGTGTCAGGGAAAATGTATGGAGTAAAAAGTACATTATTTTCTTTGGGAATGTAGTGGAGTAAAAGTAAAAGTTGTCAAAAATATAAATAGTAAAGTAATGTACAGATACCCAAAAACACTACTTAAGTAGTACTTAAAATTATTTTTACTTAAGTACTTTACACCACTGTAATTAGCTAAACACCCTCGGTTATAAAAACATTAATTGTGATTAATTCACACGATATAATTAAGATTCCATTACATTATAAGGTCCCTTATCGATAAATCCTTGCAGTTAAGTAGTGTCGATAGCTGGTTACTTCGCCCTTCGTCCACACAAGTTCAAATAGGAGTTCATAAACAACGCCGTAAATCGTTTTACATGTCGCAAACCAAAACATTGACCTACTGCGCGTGCTTCCTGTGGCATTTCCATGGTTACTTGGACGTGAAAAGAGTTGACAGATATGCCCACCAAGAGAAGATGACCAGTTTTCCAACAAATGTTATTTCATTACCTATTTAGCAAGCTAACCAGAGTTAGAAAATGAATATTGTGGTTAGTTTAACATGTTTACAAGCCAAGTAGCTAGTTGCATAAGTAGCCAGTTGTTACTAGCCAGAGTAAGTTAGATTACCATTTAGCTAGCTAAATAGGACTCAAGGTGAGCAAGTGACTGCAAATCAGCTTCCTTTTACTGCAAGCATGCTGCAAGTCTCAGTTTTGCTTCTCCTTTGCTTCTTTCAGCCTTATCTTACTACAACTAAATACTATATATCCTAAGTTTCTATTCTCTATGTTATTTCCTTGTAAGCCATCCAAGGATGCAAAGGTAACTTTGTTACTTTTGTTATGAATAGCATAATATCTCTCTCTATATTAGATTCATGAGAGATATTAGACCTAGTAGATATAGGCCTAGCTAGCTAAATTGAATATAATATAAGTTTCAATTTCTCCCCAGCATCTGAGTCTTTAGATATGTTCTTTACCTTCATTCACTTTTGCAATGCCCACAAATTGCAAGCATACAGTAGCTTGCAAATGTGTCTATGGTCACATTTATGTTCATCAAGTTGAATTGTTGATTTGGTTCAAGTCTGCCAAAAAGAAAGGAGGCAAGCTCATTAAGGCTGAGAAGGAGCGGCTTCAGAAAGATGAGAAGACAAAAGGAGGAGGGTACTCTAGGACTTCTCATTTCATTCAATCAGAATGAGAGTGCATCGAGCATATCATGTCAACCCTGTTACCCATAGATAGGCTAGACATTTGTTTTGTTCTTCATAAAGGCACTGTTCAGACGCTTCCTGAAGTAGTCTGCTCCTTGGGGGTATTCCCATCCTAAATACAGTAGCTGTCAGTGGAAGGAGGCAGGTTACCAGTGATAATCCCAGTGCTTTGGGGATTGTTTTGGACAGACAGCAAAAGATTGCATGAGTGGAAGCAAATATCATATTGAAAGTAAGTGTGGGTAACAACAACAAAGCGTGGGTGCATTGACAGCAGTCAATCAGTGTTGAACTTACATTCTTGTACAGCTGTCTAACCTCTCTCCTCAGAGGGTTGGCCATGTCACTGCCTGAGACTGTATCAGCTTTACTGGGATGGAAGAAAAGGTCAGAAGATACAACAGGGGATTTAGTATACAGCAGCTGATGATTATGTAAAACAGCTCAGAAATGTGCATATGTCTGATTGTTGTCACACATCATATATCCTGTGAGCCTCACAATCTTAGCTGTGTCATGCATACATTTTAGCTTTATCTTGGTTCACTTAGCATGTAGGTTAGGTAACAGTACAAAAGGGCAAGCTTGCGATTGGCGATTGATTAGCTAGCTGGCTAGTTAATTGGCATCTGCAATTCAACCAATAATTGTCTTTTGACATTGTCTCCCAGCACAACGTCAACAGACAATTATTGGTTGAATCGCAGCTAGCTGATTAGCCAGTGGTGGAAAAAGTACTCAATTGTCATACTTGAGTAAAAGTAAAGATACCTTAACAGAAAATGACTCAAGTAAAAGTTACCCAGTAAAATACTACTTGAGTAAAAGTCTAAAAGTATCTGGTTTTAAATGTACTTAGGTACAGTGGTAGAAAAAGTACTCAATTGTCATACTTGAGTTAAAGTACAAAGTAAAAGCTATACATCAAATTCCATATATTAAGCAAACCAGATGGCACACGATTTTCGTATTATTTTTAATTACGAACAGACAGGGGCACATTCCAACCCTCAGACATCATTTACAGACACTATTTGTGTTTTGTGACAGTGTGTTTTGTGCAGCCGATTATGTAAAACAACAGCTCAGAAAGAAATATGCTTATGTCTGATTGTTGTCACATCAAATATCATGTGAGCCTTACAATCTTTAGCTAGCTATGTGTCATGCATAGTGCATTTTAGCTTATTTTACCTTGGTTCACTTAGCTGGTAGGTTAGGTAACAGTACAAAGTCTGCGGCTAGGTAGCAAAACTCTGGGAAACCGAATGATTAGCTAGCTAATAATAGTAATTGGCTAAACACCCTCGGTTATAAAAACATTCATTAGCTTTGTGATTAATCGATTTATTCACACGATATAATTTAGCTTTCATTACATTATAGCTAGGCTCCCTTATCGATAAATCCTCGCAGTGCAGAGTTGAAAGCTGTCTACCATGCTGAAAACTGGCTACATGGGAGCATTACGTCAACCATCGCGTCGATTCCAGGGTCACGGCTAGAAGGTATCCAGCTTTTGTCAAATTAACATCAAATTTTGACTTTTCATAGCAGGTTAGGATAGTTGGGTTAAGGTTTAAAAAATGACATTTTTACGTTAATTGGACAAAAGTTGGATCCCTTCTTCCCTCACCCCCCCATAAAAAAGAAGGTGGTTGTCCCACTGGCTATCATATGTTGAATGCACCAATTTGTAAGTCGCTCTTGATAAGAGCATCTGCTAAATGATGTAAATGTTCTAGCAGTGACCCGATTACACCTGGTGGAGGGACGAGCGTCGCATATGAGTGACACGATCTGACTATTAGACATTGGGCTTGTTCGACGTTGCAGGCAACCGACAGTGCAGGCGACTGCCGACTGATGCCCGTTCTCATGTTAGTCGGAACTAAGAAACTCTGACTTTTCCGACTTGCTGATTCGTTGAATGCGGCACGTGTATTAGCACAACCAGTTAGCCAGTTGAGACTGACTGATCTACAAATCACCTTGTATCCTAAATAACGACTCTTTATTATTTGTAGATCAGTGTGAGTCAGTCACAGTTTACCCATGATACGGTTTTGATCTTCTCGAACACGGCCAATATCTTACGTTAGATAGCACGAGGAGCGTCACTCCTCCATGACGCCATCTGATCTGACGTGAGACAACATGCACCCGATGTATTGCCCTATTCAAAACAACTGGGAACTTGGAAAAATCCGACTTCAGTGCATTTAAGACATTACATTTACATTTGCTTCATTTAGCAGACTTCCCAGGGGTTGGGGGGGGGTAGAGGGATTACTTTATCCTATCCCAGGTATTCCTTAAAGAGGTGGGGTTTCAAATGTCTCCGGAAGGTGGTGAGTGACTCCGCTGTCCTGGCGTCGTGAGGGAGCTTGTTCCACCATTGGGGTGCCAGAGCAGCGAACAGTTTTGACTGGGCTGAGCGGGAACCATGCCTCCGCAAAGGTAGGAGCCAGCAGGCCAGAGGTGGATGAACGCAATGCCCTCGTTTGGGTGTAGGGACTGATCAGAGCCTGAAGGTACGGAGGTGCCGTTCCCCTCACAGCTCCGTAGGCAAGCACCATGGTCTTGTAGCAGATGCGAGCTTCAACTGGAAGCCAGTGGAGTGTGCGGAGGAGCGGGGTGACGTGAGAGAACTTGGGAAGGTTGAACACCAGACGGGCTGCGGCATTCTGGATGAGTTGTAGGGGTTTAATGGCACAGGCAGGGAGCCCAGCCAACAGCGAGTTGCAGTAATCCAGATGGGAGATGACAAGTGCCTGGATTAGGACCTGTGCCGCTTCCTGTGTAAGGCAGGGTCGTACTCTCGAATGTTGTAGAGCATGAACCTACAGGATCGGGTCACCGCCTTGATGTTAGCGGAGAACGACAGGGTGTTGTCCAGGGTCACGCCAAGGCTCTTCGCACTCTGGGAGGAGGACACAACGGAGTTATCAACCGTGATGGCGAGATCATGGAACAGGCAGTCCTTCCCTGGGAGGAAGAGCAGCTCCGTCTTGCCAAGGTTCAGCTTGAGGTGGTGATCCGTCATCCATACTGATATGTCTGCCAGACATGCAGAGATGCGATTCGCCACCTGGTTATCAGAAGGGGGAAATGAGAAGATTAGTTGTGTGTCGTCAGCGTAGCAATGATAGGAGAGGCCATGTGAGGATATGACAGAGCCAAGTGACTTGGTGTATAGAGAGAATAGGAGAGGGCCTAGAACTGAGCCCTGGGGGACACCAGTGGTGAGAGCACGTGGTGCGGAGACAGCTTCTCGCCACGCCACTTGGTAGGAGCGACCGGTCAGGTAGGACGCAATCCAAGACTGAGCCGCGCCGGAGATGCCCAGCTCGGAGAGGGTGGAGAGGAGGATCTGATGGTTCACAGTATCAAAGGCAGCAGACAGGTCTAGAAGGACAAGAGCAGAGGAGAGAGAGTTAGCTTTAGCAGTGCGGAGAGCCTCCGTGACACAGAGAAGAGCAGTCTCAGTTGAATGACCAGTCTTGAAACCTGACTGGTTTGGATCAAGAAGGTCATTCTGAGAGAGATAGCAAGAGAGTTGGCTAAAGACGGCACGCTCAATAGTTTTGGAGAGAAAAGAAAGAAGGGATACTGGTCTGTAGTTGTTGACATCAGAGGGATCGAGTGTTGGTTTTTTGAGAAGGGGTGCAACTCTCGCTCTCTTGAAGATGGAAGGGACATAGCCAGCGGTCAAGGATGAGTTGATCAGCGAGGTGAGGTAAGGGAGAAGGTCACCAGAGATGGTCTGGAGAAGAGAGGAGGGGATAGGGTCAAGCGGGCAGGTTGTTGGGCGGCCTGCCGTCACAAGTCACAAGATTTTATCTGGAGAGAGAGGGGAGAAAGAAGTCAAAGCATAGGGTAGGGCAGTGTGAGCAGGACCAGCAGTGTCATTTGACTTAACAAACGAGGATCGGATGTCGTCAACCTTCTTTTCAAAATGGTTGACGAAGTCATCCACAGAGAGGGGGGGAGGAGGATTCAGCAGGAAGAGAATGTGGCAAAGAGCTTCCTAGGGTTAGAGGCAGATGCTTGGAATTTAGAGTGGTAGAAAGTGGCCTTAGCAGCAGAAACAGATGAAGAAAATGTAGAGACAAGGGAGTGAAAAGATGCCAGGTCCGCAGGGAGTCTAGTTTTCTTCCATTTCCGCTCAGCTGCCCGGAGCTCTGTTCTGTGAGCTCGCAATGAGTCATCAAGCCACGGAGCTGGAGGGGAGGACCGAGCCGGCCGGGAGGATAGGGGACATAGAGAGTCAAAGGATGCAGAAAGGGAGGAGAGGAGGGTTGAGGAGGCAGAATCAGGAGATTGGAGGGAGAAGGATTGAGCAGAGGGAAGAGAGGATAGGTTGGAAGAGGAGAGAGTAGCGGGAGAGAGAGAGCGAAGTTGCGACGGCGCATTACCATCTGTGTAGGGGCAGAGTGAGTAGTGTTGGAGTAGAGGGAGAGAGAAAAGGATACAAAGTAGTGGTCGGAGACATGGAGGGGAGTTGCAGTGAGATTAGTAGAAGAACAGCATCTAGTAAAGATGAGGTCAAGCGTATTGCCTGCCTTGTGAGTAGGGGGGGACGGTGAGAGGGTGAGGTCAAAAGAGGAGAGGAGTGGAAAGAAGGAGGCAGAGAGAAATGAGTCAAATGTAGACGTAGGGAGGTTGAAATCCCCCAGAACTGTGAGGGGTGAGCCATCCTCAGGAAAGGAACTTATCAAGGCGTCAAGCTCATTGATGAACTCTCCAAGGGAACCTGGAGGGCGATAGATGACAAGGATATTAAGCTTAAATGGGCTAGTGACTGTGACAGCATGGAAGACAACTGAGAACTCGAAAAAAACGAGCTCCAACTTGGATAAATAGTTTTGAACGGTGATCCCACTCGGAATTCCATGTCGGGAACTCAGGCCTCTTTCTAGAGCGCAGACTTTGCATTTTAGCAGACGCTCTTATCCAAAGCGACTTACAGTTAGTGAGTGCATATTTTTATTTTTTCATACTGTCCCCCCGTGGGATTTGAACCCACAACCCTGGCGTTGCAAGCGCCATGCTCTACCAACTGAGCTACACGGGGCCCATAGCTACACTTTGCGGCCTGAAGATCACTGACGTCATGATTTGACCTCGTATTTTTCCGAGTTCCCAGATGTCTTGAAAGCACAATAAGATAAAGTACATTATGGTTTTGATCCTCTCGAACACGTGCATACATGGACCTGTGTGTCAAGATTTTGATTGTATTACTTAATTAGCCTTTTTTTCTTATTTGTTTTGATTTTATCACTTAATTTGATTGTATGACCCCTTTTTTATATATAAAAAGGGCAAATGAAGTCATACAATCAAAATCTAACACGAGTTCATAAACAACGCCATAAATCGTTGTACATGTCGCAAACCAAAATATTGAACTACTGTGCGTGCGTTACCGTTTCCATGGTAACTTGGAAGCGAAAAGAGTTGACGGCTGATAGATATCCCACCAAGAGAAGATGGTGAGCAGTTTTCAAACAAATGGTAGCTACTTTATTATGTAGCTAGTGAGTAAGAAAATAAATATCTGGTTAGGTTGTTAAGATATTAAGTAGCTAGATACAGCTAGTTGCATAAGTACTTGCTCTGGCAAGTAACAAACTGGCTACATAGCTAGTTAGCTAACTCTGGTTTAGCTAGCTAAGTAATCTAGCTAACGTTAGCTAGCTAGCAAGCAAGTCACTGCAAATCAGCTTTCTCTTTACTGCAAGTGCTACTGCAATTATGATGCTGCTGCAAGTCTGTATTTTTCTCTTTTGTTTCTTTCAGCATTATCTTGCTACAGCTAAATACTATATCCCCTAACTTTCTATTCTGTATGTTCTCTCCTTGTTAGCCACCCAAGGATGCAAAGGTGACTCTGTTAACTACTGTTATGAATAGCATAATATCGATTCATGAGAGATATAACATGCTAGACCTAGTAGATATAGCTAGCTAAATTGAATATAATAGCATGTTCTCAATTTCTCCCCAGAATCTCTGAGTCTAAGTTCTTTAGATAGCTATGTTCTTTACCTTCACACTCAACTTTTGTAATGCACACAACTTGCAATAATTCATTAGTTTGCAAATGTGTCTATGATCACAATTGATTACATTTGTTCATTAAGTTGAATTGTTGATTTGGTTCAAGTCTGCCCAAAAGAAAGGAGGCAAGCTCAGTAAGGCTGGAAAAGAGCAACTTCAGAAAGAGGAGGATGAGAGAAGACAAAAGGAAGAGGGTACTGTCATTTCTCGTTATCATTCAATCCATGACAAAACCTTTGTTGTATGCTAATGGTTGTATGTCTGTGTGTGCATTTGTACCGTTTGATCTGTGCTATTGAACTGCCATTTGTATTATGAGATGCTTCAATAGTATGCACAGTGATACATCAGTAAGACATCAGATACATTCATGGGGCTACTTCAATAGCATGTACTGTATGTTTGACCCATGACTCCTTTCCACCTCTGCTGTGTAGAGGCTTGACTCCTGGCTGAGAAAGAGGAGCAGGGGAGGCTGGAGAGAGAGAGGAAGGAGCAGGAGGAGCATCAGAGACTGGAGCTAAAGGTGTTACCATCACTGACCTTTATCATTCATGGTTATCGCTGTGTTTGTGTACGGAGAGGGCTCTTGAAGTTAAACCTGTCCATAATGTCCTAATGAAAATAGTGATCATTGCTTGCTTTCTGTGACAGGACAAAGATCGCAGAGAGGACAAGCTGAACGAACTGCGTCATCTACTGGAAGAGAAACAGACTGCAGTCACCAAGTGGGAGACTGAGTCCAGAGAAAAAGCCAAGGTGTGTGATTGTTCTAAAGCTCTGGCCTGCATAATGATGTAGTAAACAACATCGCTCTGCGTGGGAACTTTTGGTGGGGGGAAGTAGCCTTTATAAGTCTCCATGGTGGGTAAAGACCATCACTTCGTTGTCTTGTTGGGAATAGTAATAATTTGTGACAGTACGCATTGTATTAGTCTAACGGTTGTTTTTAATTTAGTTTCTCACATTAAACAGACATTTGAGAAGGATTTGAGAAGCGAATTGCTTGCAGTTGTACCTATGACACACAGACACACTAAAGCTGTACAGTGTAGTTAGAAAAGTCAATTTACATTATTTGCAGATGTGTTCCCTTTTATTTACAAATCGAAAAATGTAACATTTGAAATGAATGTGGCAGAACAGTTAAGCCAAGAGTTCCTGTGGGAGTCTTCTCCTTCAGTCTTTTTGCCTCCTATGCCTCGTTTCCTATTAGATGGGATTTTCCCAATGCCAAGTTCACCTGAGACAGCCGCTATCCAGTGTCATGTGTTGCTGAATTACAGATCTCGCTATCCCAATGTTGCTGCTGTCCATGGTGCTGAAATATCCAATCTCGGCTATTTGCATACATAGGACCATCCACACTTGACACCACACACACAAGTTAATGCTAATATCACACACACTTTTGAACATTGCACAACCTGCAACAAGACACTGAAACAGCACTTAATTTCCAAGTTTGTTTGTTTCTGAATAAAGATGCAAAGAATGAAATCAATGTGTGGAAGGAGATTGGACAATGTATAGGCATTCCCTATAGCTGTATTTGACTGGAGCATGATCAGATTGCTTTGTTTCAGCCAGAATGGAAATTTGGTCTGAGAAACTATGCCCATTATAGCATGACTATTTCAGACAGAATTCACTTAATATTGTCTGTAAAAATATAAATAAGGCAATGTTTATATGACCCCCTTTCAAACATTCACATATTTATCATTTTCTTGCAGATATACAGTGCATTCAGAAAGTATTCATACCCCTTAACTTATTCCACATGTTGTTTTCTTACAGCCTGAATTCAAAATGGATTCAATTATAATATTTTCTCTCACGCAGCTACATACAATACCCCATAATTGTGACACTCTGGCTCCGGGACTTTTATATTTGAGCCAGGGTGTATTTGTTTTGTTGGGGTTTGGTTTGGTTATGTTGGGTTTTGGGTGTATTTCTTGTTTGCAGTTCTGTGGGGTTCTTTTCTAGGTTTGGTCAATGACTCCCAATCGGAGGTAACGAGTGTCAGCTGTCGGCTCGTTATCTCTGATTGGGAGCCATATTTATTCTGATTGTTTTCCTGTGGGAATTGTGGGTTTTTGTTCCTTTTGGTCAGTGTACCGTAGGACTTCACATTCGTCATTTGTTTGTTGTTTTCGTGGTTGCTTTTATTTAAATAAAGTCATCATGTTCACTCCACGCGCTGCGTATTGGTCCGTTCCTCAGACGATCGTGACAGAAAAACCCACCATAAAAGGACCAAGCAGCGTGTCAAGCGGCAACAGGATTTATGGACGCCTATCAAGGATTCATGGACATGGGAGGAGATACTGGATGGAAAGGGTCCTTGGGCACAACCGGGAGAATATCGCCGCCCTCGTGAAGAGCTGAGGCAGCTAAAGCCGAGAGGAGGTGGTATGAGGAGGCAGCACGGAGTCAAGGCTGGAAGCCCCGTGGGTACTACCCAAAAATTTCTTGGGGGGCTAAAAGGGAGTGTGGCGAAGTCAGGTAGGAGACCTGCGCCTACTCCCTGGACTGACCGTGGAGAGCGAGTACGGGCAGACACCGTGTTACGCAGTAGAGCGCATGGTGTCTCCTGTACGCAGGCATAGCCCGGTTCGGTACATTCCAGCTCCACGTATCGGCCGGGCTAGATTGAGCATTGAGCCGGATGTCATGAAGCCGGCCCAACGCATCAGGCCACCAGTGCGTCTCCTCGGGCCGGCTTACATGGCACCAGCCTTACGCATGGTGTCCCCGGTTCGCCTACATAGCCCGGTGCGGGTTATTCCTCCTTCCCCGTACTGGTCGGGCGACGGGGAGTATACAACCAGGTAAGGTTGGGCAGGCTCAGTGCTCAAGGGAGCCAGTACGCCTGCACGGTCCGGTATTTCCGGCGCCACCTCCCCGCTCCAGTCCAGTACCACCAGTGCCTACACCACGCACCAAGCCTCCTGTGTGTCCCCAGAGTCCTGTGCGTTCTGTTGCTGCTCCGCACTAGCCCTGAGATGCGTGTCCTCAGCCCGGGACCACCAGTTCCGGCACCACGCACTAGGCCTTATGTGCGTTCCCAGGGTCCAGCATGCCCTGTTGCTTCTCCCCGCACTAGCCCCGAGATGCGTGTCCTCAGCCCGGTACCTCCAGTTCCGGCACCACGCCACCAGGCCTACGGTGCGCCTCTGACGGCCAGAGTCTGCCGTCTGCCCAACGGGGCCTGGAACTGCCCATCTGCCCAACGGCGCCTGAACTGCCCGTCTGCCCAACGGCGCGCCTGAACTGCCCGTCTGCCCAACGGCGCTTGAACTGCCCCGTCTGCCCAACGGCGCCTGAACTGCCTGTCTGCCCAACGCCGTCTGAACTGTCCGTCTGCCAAGCGCTGCATAAGCCGCCCGTCTGCCATGAGCCTTCAGAGCCGTCCGCCAGACCGAGCCGCTAGAGCCTTCCGCCAGACAGGATCAGCCAGAGCCTTCCGCCAGACAGGATCAGCCAGAGCCTTCCGCCAGACAGGAGCCGCTAGAGCCTTCCGCCAGACAGGATCAGCCAGAGCCTTCCGCCAGACAGGATCAGCCAGAGCCTTCCGCCAGACAGGATCAGCCAGATCCTTCAGCCAGCCATGAGCAGCCAGATCCGTCGGCCAGCCATGAGCAGCCAGATCCGTCGGCCAGCCATGAGCAGCCAGATCCGTCGGCCAGCCATGAGCAGCCAGATCCGTCGGCCAGCCATGAGCAGCCAGATCCGTCAGCCAGCCATGAGCAGCCAGATCCGTCGCCAGTCGCGAGCAGCCAGATCCGGCGGCCAGCCATGAGCAGCCAGATCCGTCGGCCAGCCATGAGCAGCCAGATCCGTAGCCAGCCATGAGCAGCCAGATCCGTCAGCCAGCCACGAGCAGCCAGATCCTTCAGCCTGCCATGAGCCGTCCAGCCAGGATCCGCCAGAGCCGCCAGCCAGGATCCGCCAGAGCCAGCCAGCCAGGATCCCCATTGAGTCCGGTGCTGTCCCTTAGCCCGGTGCTGCCCCTTATCCTGGTGCTGCCTCTTAGTCCGGTACTGCCCCTTAGTCCGGTGCTGCCCCTTAGTCCGGTGCTGCCCGTTAATCCGGTGCCGCCCCTTAATCCAGTGGGGTTTAGTTGGGGGGTGGTCATATGGAGGAGGCTACGGAAGCGGATAGTGACTAAGGTGGGGTGGGGACCACGACCAGGGCCAGCCGCCACCGTGGACAGACGCCCACCCAGACCCTCCCATAGAGTGTATCTGGTGCGCCCGGAGTTCGCACCTTTAGGGGTACTGTGACACTCTGGCTCCGGGACTTTTATATTTGAGCCAGGGTGTATTTGTTTTGTTGGGGTTTGGTTTGGTTATGTTGGGTTTTGGGTGTATTTCTTGTTTGCAGTTCTGTGGGGGTTCTTTTCTAGGTTTGGTCAATGACTCCCAATCGGGAGGTAGCGAGTGTCAGCTGTCGGCTCGTGTATCTCTGATTGGGAGCCATATTTATTCTGATTGTTTTCCTGTGGGAATTGTGGGTTTTTGTTCCTTTTGGTCAGTGTACCGTGGGACTTCACATTCGTCCATTTGTTTGTTGTTTTCGTGGTTGCTTTTATTTAAATAAAGTCATCATGTTCACTCCACGCGCTGCGTATTGGTCCGTTTCCTCAGACGATCGTGACAATAATGACAAAGTGAAAACACGTTTTTGAAATTTTTGCAAATGTATTGGAAATGAAATACAGAAATATCTCATTTACATAAGTATTCACACCCCTGAGTCGATTAAAGCTGTGTCTTTCTGGGTAAGTCTCCAAGAGCTTTGCACAACTGGATTGTAAAATATATGCAATATACATTATATAGACAGCCATTTTTTTTTTTTTTGCCATAAGTTTTCAAGCCGAATTAAGTCAAAACTGTAACTAAGCCACTCAGGAACATTCAATGTCATCTTGGTAAGCAACTCCAGTGAATATTTGGCCTTGTGTTTTAGGTTATTGTCCTGCTGAAGAGGGAATTTGTCTCCCAGTGTCTGTTGGAAAGCAGACTGAACCAGGTTTTCCTCTAGGATTCTGACTGTACTTAGCTCTATTCCGTTTCTTTTTATCCTAAAAAGTCTCTAGTCCTCTGCCAATGACATGCATACCCATAACATGATGCAGCCACCACCATGCTTGGAAATATGAAGAGTGGTACTCAGTGATGTGTTGTGTTGGATTTGCCCCAAACATTACACTTCTTTATTCAGGACATAAAGTTAATTTCTTTGCCACATTATTTGCAGTTTTACTTTAGTGCCTTATTGCAAACACAATGCATGTACAGGTTTCCTTCTTTTACATTTACATTTTAGTCATTTAGCAGACGCTCTTATCCAGAGCGACTTACAGTTAGTGAGTGCATACTGTGACGACCCTCCCACTCTGTCTGCCGTATTCTCTCTTTGCTCTTGTTTCCTTATTAGGATGCCGGTGGGGAGTTGGGAGGGTGCGTCAGCTACATGGGAAACACCTGGGCCGGGTGTGTCCCAGCATAAATGGACCTCTTCCACATTCATGAAGGAGACTCTCTCCCGGCAGATACTTTGACTTTGGTTGTGGTATTTTTGGTGGTCTTTTTGGTTGTTTGCTTTGGCACCTCTCAACACTTTTCCATATTACATTTATGCAAGCAAACACTCACTTACACTACTGATTACACACCCCATTGTTATTTGAGTTAGTTTACTTTAGTTAATAAATATATACTTTAAGTATTCCTTGTCTCCACGTGTCTCCCTTTTGTTACGAACTTGAGCCGGTTCGTGACAAGTGGGGGCTCGTCCGGGATCTTGAACTGGTTGTGTTTGGGAGAACGTGGAGTTAATGTTCAATTCTGTAGGTTTTTTTTGTGTAAATGTTGTTAGTTTGTTTGAGTTTGATAGGCCCAGTATTGGTTTTCTTTTGGGTTGTGTACTGCGTTGGAGAGAGTACATTGGCTAGTTTCAGTCCCTGCCCAGCCTGGAAACTCTTGCTCTACTCGCTGTTGGGGCATCGGTCTGAGGAGGTGAGTACAATCGGCTGTGTACCTCAGTGGGAGATTGGGTAGGGTAGTGACATTTTCTACCCGGAGCTATAGCTTTTTCCCCTGATAGGCTTAGTGACGTGTTTTGTTTTGGGATACGTTGGGCATGGTTAAATGTTTGTTATTTTTGTGTGGTGTCTGTGGACTGAGCAGTTGTCTCGGGGGCACATCCGTGGCTTGGTGGAATCTACCAGCGTGCTGGGGGTTTAATTCCTTGCCAGCGGGCTACAGTGCGTAATTACCCACCGCGAATCCACACGAAGACTAGGGTTGAGTTATTGTAGGTTATGGGGAAGCTCCATATCCCAGCTCTCTTCTGTGGTGCTCGTGTGATTGTCATTTCTCTTGTGTCTGGTGTGCTCAGCAGAGGGGTTGAGCAAGATTATTATGATATATATATATATATTTTTTTCTTCCTGATTATGGCGTCTAATGTAGACGAGTTCATTCGCTTTCCATCAGAAGAACTGTTAGAATTATGTACTAAAGAACAGCTGTTGAAGGTTGCTGAACACTACAAGGTTGAAATTAGTGATAAACGCCTAAAAAATTCTATTAGGTTAATATTGAAGGCCAATTTGATGGAGAGTGGTATTCTGGATGTTACCACTGGGGCAGCCTCTGCTGAGGACACGTTGTCTCCCCGATATGTTACAATGACCGCTCCATCGGTTAGTCATAGTAGTCTTCTTTTTGAACAGCAGAAAGAACTGCTTCTGTTACAGCTGGAGCATGAACAAGCTAAAATGGAGCATGAACGAAATGGACAAAGAGCTAAAATGGAGCATGATCGTGTAAAATATGAAAGGGAATTGGAATTTAAACAGGATATGGAGCATGCTAAAATCAAGCTGCAACAAGAGCGACTAGAGTTGGTTAGGGAAGGAAAGCTCTCAGGGAGAGTTTGCTCTGGGAAGGTGACCCAGAGTTACCTAGGGGTCGTTCCTCTTTTGGTCGTAATCCAGACACATTTGATATTGTTGGGAATTTACGGTTGTTGCCCCAGTTTAATGAAAAGGACCCGGAGACATTCTTTTCGTTGTTTGAAGCGTGTTGCTGACGCTAGGAGTTGGCCTGATTCTGATCGCACTTTGATGTTGCAGTGTGTGCTGACTGGTAAAGCGCAAGAAGCATATTCAGCTCTTAGTGTAGCAGACCGTGTTAGTTATGAGAAGGTTAAAACGGCTGTGTTACAGAGTTATGAATTGGTCCCTGAGGCTTACCGCACGATTTAGAACTTTAAAAAGGGATGATCAGCAGACTCATGTTGAGTTTGCGCCGAATATTATCTTCACAGTTCAATCGCTGGTGTTCTGCCTCTGCAGTTATGACTTTCCAAGGGCTGTGTGATCTGATTATGTTAGAACAATTTAAGGACACAATCCCTGATCGTATAGCGACGTTACATTAACGAACGAAAAATAAAGACTGTCGCTGAAGCTGCGGTTTTGGCAGATGAATATGTGTTGACTCACAAATGTTTTGCAGAACCCCGTATTCGGAGTGAGTGGGGGCGTTCGCAGAGATTTGGGCCTCGCTTCCCGAGATACTTGGGTTCCCGGCAGAGTTTCATTCAACTAGAGTTGAGCCTGATACCCGTGTGGTAAAACTGACGTTGGTCAAGAGTGTCACTACCGTCAAGAATTAGGTCATTGGAAAAATGAATGTCCGATTCTTAGGTCTAGGGTAAATTCAGTACAGGTGCTTATGGTAAATCGAGGCCTGCAGCGTTAGGCAGCGCCTGTTCCACATCAGTTCACTCCTGACGCATTGTCTCATGCCCAGAGCCAGGTGAAAGGTTATATTGATCCCGACTATTTCAACTTTTCGTTACGGAAGGTTTTGTGTCTATGGTAGGAAGTAAGAACCTAGTGCCAGTAAAGATCCTAAGAGACACAGGTGCCTCTGAATCATTTGTGTTTGAATCTGTGTTACCCTTCTCTGCGGAGACTGATTCGGGGAATAGTGTTCTAATTAGGGGAATAGGTTTGAACACTCTGTCAGTTCCATTGCATAAACTGATGTTGGATTGTGGACTGGTGAGGTTGTTGTGGGGGTGCGTCCTTCATTGCCTATTGACGTGATCCTTGGGAAATAACTTGGCTGGGGAGCGTGTGTGGCCTATCGCGTTTCCATCTTTAGTGGTTTCCACTAAGCCGTCAATTGTAGGGATTCCTGATGAGAGTGTGCAGAATTTCCCAGAGGTGTTTTCTGCGTGTGCAGTGACGCGTTCTATGATCCATGACGACCTGGTCATGGAGCTGGCTAACGAGAATACCACAAAGAAGTCTGTTACTGTTTTCCCTGTTATCCCGTTATCTATATCCCGGCTCCGATTTAATCGAGGCGCAACGGACTGACCCTACATTAGAAGAGTTGCGGGACCAAATTGTGCCTGTGGAACAGTTGGGAGATGACGCACAGGGCTATTTTCTACAAGAAGAGGTCCTGATGAGAAAGTGGATGTCTCATGGTAGTTGTTTTCTGGGGAGGCGATTAGTCAGGTGGTGGTACCAGTTAAGCCGTGAGTTGGTGCTAACAACTTCTCACAATGACGTTGCTGGGCATATGGGTGTGAGAAAAACCTACAATCGTATATTACGACATTTCTTTTGGCCAAGATTAAAGAGGGATGTTTCTGATTTCATCAAAACTTGTCACACCTGTCAATTAACTGGTAAACCTAATCAAGCTATTAAGCCGGGTACCACTGTTCCCTATTCCTGTACTCAGTAAACCCTTTTGAGTATTTGATTATTGATTGTGTTGGTCCTCTGCCTCGTTCTAGAAAGGGTAGTCATTATTTGTTGACTGTGATGTGTCAGACCACTAGGTTTCCTGCTGCCTATCCTCTCCGGTCTATCACGACTAAGGCTGTGTTAAAAGCTTTGACTCAGTTTCTCTCACTGTTTGGAATCCCTAAGGTCATTCAAAGTGATCAAGGATCTAATTTCACCTCTAATCTCTTTGGTCAGGTTCTCCAACAACTCCATATTAAACACAATCTTGTCTAGCGCCTATCATGCCCAAAGTCAAGGAGCACTGGAACGTTTCCATCAAACACTTAAGTCTTTGTTGAGAGCTTATTGTACTGAGATGGAAAAGGATTGGGAGGAGGGGTTGCCTTGGTTATTGTTAGCTGCTAGGAGGTTTCACAGGAGAGCACGGGTTTTAGCCCAAATGACCTAGTGTTTGGACATCGGGTGCGTGGGCTTTATCTGTTCTCCAGGATGACTGGAAGTCTCGAGCCTCTCAGTCCCTGTTATCATATGTGGGTGATTTTCAGCGACGCTTGTATGCCGCTGGTGAAATGGCTAAAGAGAAGCTATCATCTTCACAGGACAGGATGAAGAGCATATATGATCGCCGAGCTGAGCCTCGTCAGTTTAGTCCAGGTGATCAGGTTCTGGCTCTGCTGCCAATTGTTGGTTCTCCTTTTCAAGCCAAGTTTCAAGGTCCATATACAGTGGTGCGCCAGTACACTGAGCAAAATTATCTAGTTGCCACTCCAGAACGGAGGAAAGCACACCAACTGTGCCATGTAAATTTGTTAAAACCTATTATGCACGTTCCTCTGAGACTGAACAGTGGGAGTCTACAGAGGACGGTAAGGCTGTTCTTTTGGCTGATACTGTTTATTCCAAGAGTTCTGGTCATGCTAGGTCTGTGCAGGAGCAGGAAGATGTTTCCTGGTCCCGACGATTGCATACTGCAGGGTAGATTGAAAAATTCAGAGACACTGGAGATTTTAGATAGCCTTCTTACTCATCTACCTGTTGATGGGCGGAAAGAGATAGTTGGTTTGATTCGAGATTTCCAGGGTTGTTTTCTGATACACCTACACGTACAAACTTAATAGAACATGATATTGACATTGGAGATGCTGACCCCATTCGCCAACGGTTCTATAGAGTTTCTTCAGAGAAACTGCGTTGTCTGGATGCTGAGGTCCGGTACATGCTGGAGAGTAAAATAGCAGAGCCTTCTTTCTCCAGTTGGGCTTCTCCCTGTATCTTGGTCAGTAAATCGGATGGAACAAATAGATTTTCGTACGGACTACCGTAAGTGTAAACGATGTCACTAAGCCGGATTCATTTCCTCTTCCTCGGATGGAGGACTGCGTTGATCAAGTCGGGCGCAGCTAAGTTTGTGAGCAAATTTGACCTGTTAAAGGGCTATTGGCAGGTGCCACTGACGAGTAGGGCACGTGAAATCTCTGCCTTTATTACACCTTTTGGTCTGTACTCGTATTCGGTTATGAGTTTCGGACTGCGTAATGCGCCTGCCACTTTTCAGCCGACTTATGAACAGGGTTGTCTCTGGTCTGGCCGGGTGCGCTGTTTATCTGGACGATGTAGTGATATATGCAGATACTTGGGAGGAACATCTGTCCCGTATTCAAGCCTTGTTTGGACGTCTGGCTGCGGGTCGCCTCACGATAAATTTGGCTAAATGTGAGTTTGCTCAGGCGACTGTTACATACCTTGGAAAGGTGGTTGGGCAGGGTGAAGTGCGTCCTGTTCAGGCTAAAGTGGTAGCTATTGATGCTTTTCCACTACCAGCTACTAAAAAGGAACTGATGCGTTTCTTGGGAATGATTGGGTATTATCGTGGTTTTTGTAGGAACTTCTCTACTGTGGTCGCTCCCTTGACAGATTTGCTGAAAGCTAAGGCTGTGTACGTATGGTCTTCTCATTGTCAACAGGCTTTCGAAGATGCAAAGAGGTTGCTTACTTCAACTCCGTTACTGGCTGCTCCTCGTGTGGATTTGTCATTTACCTTTCAGGTGGATGCTAGTCATGTGGGGGCGGGTGCAGTTTTGCTGCAAAGCAGATGTGGCTGGGGTTGAGAGGCCTGTTAGTTTCTTTTCCAAAAAGTTTAACCATTATCAGTTGAACTATTCGGTCATTGAAAAAGAAGCATTCGCACTTATATGGGGCGCTACAACACTTTGAAGTGTATGTTGGGTCGGGTGTAGTACCTATTGTGGTCTACACCGACCATAACCCTCTCACCTTTTTGAGGTCCATGAGGTGCCCTAATCAGAGGATAATGAGATGGTGTTTATTTTTACAATCCTTCCATCTAGATGTGCGGCACATCCGGGGGACTGATAACGTGATTGCTGATGCGCTCTCTCTCGTGCGCCCTGTTCATGAATATTGATGTGACCGACCATTGTTTGATTTTGTCATGTTCTATCTTTCCTGTTTGTCCCTTCCTAGTCTTGTGTTCTTCTTTCCTCTTAAAGGTTGCTTCCTGTGTAAAGGTTGCTGAGGTCTGGAGAGGAGGATGATGGGGGGCAAGTGGAGGTGTGAACATGTACAATTTGTCGGGTTGGGACGCAGGGGCTGGAACGTTGGTCCGGGGGTCCTTGTTGGTCCCCGGTCTTATGGGGGGTGTGTGACGACCCTCCCACTCTGTCTGCCGTATTCTCTCTTGCTCTGTTTCCTTATTAGGATGCCGGTGGGCGGAGTTGGGAGGGTCGTCAGCTACATGGGAAACACCTGGGCCGGGTTTGTCCCAGCATAAATGGACCTCTTCCACATTCATGAAGGAGACTCTCTCCAGGCAGATACTTTGACTTTGGTTGTGGTATTTTTGGTGGTCTTTTTGGTTGTTTGCTTTGGCACCTCTCAACACTTTTCCATATTACATTTATGCAAGCAAACACTCACTTACACTACTGATTACACACCCCATTGTTATTTGAGTTAGTTTACTTTAGTTAATAAATATATACTTTAAGTATTCCTTGTCTCCACGTGTCTCCCTTTTGTTACGAACTTGAGCCGGTTCGTGACAATACTCTGTCAATTA